>NC_133314.1:15903123-15928031 GCF_012295235.1 Primulina huaijiensis | reverse complement strand
ATATTCAAGAGATAACACAAGAATTAGGGTTTTCCTCGGCGCTGTAAACACGGTAGTGCTGTGTATAATAAGGATTGACATTGTAATTATTCCTGTAATGCGTCAATAATTCAGCAATCTGTTCGAGTTCCTTCTTCTTTCGATCTTCTTCCTTTTTCACGGCATCTTTTTTGGCGTCATCTTTCTTTTCTTCGTCTTTCTTCTTCTCTGGCTCTTTCGCTGGCCCTACTGTCAAAATATCAGTAGTGGCCCAGAGTTTTCTCAACTTGCTCACCAGTTGGATAGGATCCACATCTCCTACTACTGTTAATTTATTCTCCTTCATGTTCATTGCTATTGATTCAATCCCTATATATATATAAATATAAAGAAGAAATTACTTTTAATTTTCATAGGCTAAAGAGATCATGTATTAAATTATCAAAAATTTATAAAAGACTCAGCAATGAATACCTGCATATTATCAAAGAATAAAGGGTTATTTGCACCCATATCTAAAATCACAAGGGATCTTATTTATATATAACTTTTTGGCATGATCATGACATTTGAAATCAAGTTCTTTTAAAAAATTCAAATCAGGAAAAATTACAATTTTGGTCCTATATGTTTTTTAATATGTTATTTTAATTATCTATATTTTAAAATTTAGTTCCGTTATATTTATTTTGATTTTTCAGTTTTTATTCTTTATCCAACGTGGCGTCAGCATGATACTGAAGTTTTTTTGTGTCACATCAGTACTTACGATAAAAAAAGATCTAAATTTAGCAAAAGTTAGAAATACTTATGACTAAAACTAAATTAGATAAAATAAATGATTAAATCGCAAAGAAGCAAGCATATTAGACAAAAACTACCTCAAAACCAATTCGAAGATTACCAAAGAAAATTAATTAACAATGAAGAAAAGAAAATTTAAATTTTTTATTTTCGATATATACTCCGAGATACCTGATATACGTGAAACTGTCTTTAAAGCCTTTTGCTTCTCTTTGTCATCATGTATTTGTAATTTCAACACCACTTTCTGCAGTAATATGATCAACTTTATAAGCCGGCATCGGTCGTGAGTATTTACTTAGACTTAAATCACAGGGATATATGCAATCAGAGCCAATAAAACTTTACTTAGTTAAACATCATAGGCCAAAACGCAAACTCATGAAGCTATTCATCTCATAAACTAAACAAAATTAAAGAAGATTATATAGTATGATCGTCGATGTTCGAATTGTGAAAATCAGTGATTAAATTACAAGAAAAGCGAAGGACAAAAGATCATCATCAAGAATCAAATACTCCTGTAACGTATACAAGATACAAATAAATTGAACAAACCACTTTGTGTGTGAGGAAATCAAGAATATTTAAGTGGCGATTAACTTAGATAATTAATGAAATACAAAAAAAAAATTGTAAACAAAAATTAAAGAACTTGGAAGGGAATTTCACCTTGGACATCTTGATCCAATTGAGGGTTCTTGGAATTGGATATGAGATTTATAATAATAATAATAATTATTATTATTATTATTATTTGATCAAATTTAAAGATGATAAATGAGAGGAAGTTGGATATATAAATAGAGGTACTAGTGAAGTAATGGTTTGTGGACACGGGAGAGAAGTACAATGAGGCTTTTTAAATCAATCTCTATGTAATTAATTAGTCAAAAGGAAGATATTAAATATACTTGAGATTGAGCCATTTTCCCTTGCATAGATTTCGTTCGATGGGGCGTCTCATATGTGGAAAGTGCATGTTATATGCAATTTATGCATTATCGAATTATTTATTAATTTTTATATTGTCAAATTTCAATTTTATTTCGTCTATCTTTTCTTTTCTTTATTTATTTTGTGTGTGCCAATTTCGATTATTTTTTCATTTGACGCTGAGTGTTAGATACTTTTGTTGCAAGATTAAAACCCAATTATGATAACATAACGAACTAAAGGCGGAACCATCCCAAAACTTTTTTTTTAAAAAAAATTATTAGTTATAATATATATGTAATATATCAGCGGGATATTTTTTTTGTTTGATTTATAAATTTGTTTTCAAAGAATGCGAAAGCAAGAAAACACGTCAGCTACTTCACATCATTTTCCCGTTCAAGTTTCTTATCACTCGCTCCAAAAGTTCAATTTATATGTGGATAAATTTTATGTTTCTTTAAATTTTATTATATTTTAAAGTTTAAATATTTAATTTAATTTCTTCTATATTTAAAACCCTATTTTCTAGAGGTAACCCCGGCTTCTACGTTGAAAATAATAAACTTTATTGTTCAAATTTTACACTTTTAAAAATAATAAAACCGACCAGTTAATCACTGTAAATATTAATTAAAAAACAAGATATTGTTTGCATAATTTCATTTTTTAAGCATTAAAAAATGTTTATGGAGGCCGATTAATTTTTTGTTATATGTTGGTTGTAATAATTGTCTCTGTTATTGTTTGTAGATAAATCAAACCTTAGAGTTTGGGTTGCTATACAGTTTAAAAGATTTGAGTTGCATCGTTACTACCATTTATAACTATTGGTAAAATAATAAGTGATTGGTCCTACAATTAGTATCAGATACAGTATCACGACTTCGATTATCACTTATTGTAAATAGTACAATATTGTAAAAAAATATATATTTGGGTTATAATAATTATCTTTGTATGAAGAGAGATTGAACCGTGGTGTGCTCGGGTCTACGCCATAAATCTTGATAACATCAAGCAAAAGCATTCATTTAAAATCAATAATTTATTGAGGACGGCGAATACTGTCACCATCAACGCCTTTGCTTTTAATTAAGTTGCATCAAAATTGATTACAAAATAACAAAAATCGGAAATTATAAGGTAAACCAATTAACCAATAGCCTTATTTAATTATATATTTTTTTAAAGAAAGATGGTGACCTTCAAGGCCGACCTCTTCTTTAACTTGTACACAATTAAATATACGTGGTTACTAGTATGGACTTCAATCTTGTTCTTGCTCTTGTTCGACAATGTTTGAATAAAAAGAATCACATATTTTTTTTAAAAAATAAATAAAAATATGACTAAAATCTACATAAATTTATTAATATATCTTAATTCTTAAATATCTCGTATAATTAGTTACTAAGCTATTTATTTTTTCACTTCAATATTATCCATAATTATTTATATTTAATATTGAAAATTATTTTATGCATTTACCAGCTTAATCTACTTTCATTAATAATTGTTTAATTAAATTTTAATTTTATAATAAAAAATATAGTTTAAAAATATAATAATTATGTGTATGCAACGTGTGCATCGAGTAGCTAGTTAACTTCTATTTAATTTATATATTAGCTAATGTATATATAGTTTTTCAACATAACGTTTTTTTATTTTCTTAAAACATAATTTTTTTTTTTAAAGTAATACTGCTGATTTTATTTATTTATTTATTGGCAAAAACTTGTGTGAGACGGTGTCAAGGGTCGTATTTTGTGAGACGGATATCTTATTTGGGTCATCCATGAAAAAATATTATTACTTTTTATGCTAAGAGTATTAATTTTTATTGTGAATATCGGTAGGGTTGCTCCGTCTTACAGATAAAGATTCGTGAAATCATCTCACAAGAGACATACACTTATTTATTTATTTACTTAATTTTATTTTTTTTAAGAGAATCCCTTTAAAACAGATGATAGTTGTCTACATACGACGAAAGAAGACATCAAATGGATATTGAAAATGGAGAGAAGTATTCGATGTTCTCAAGGAATTTAAAAAGATTTTGGAGGTTTGTGAAAATTATTGAAGCTCAGATAAGACTGCAGACCATTTTGCAACACAAAATTATTACTCCATGTAATTCAAAAAGTGCATGAAATAAAATAATATAAGTAAAATTATAATTTTAGTCCGTGAAATTATTTCTTGCAATTTTGTTCAGTATGTTCTTAAATTTCATTTTTAATCTGATATCATTTTATTTTTTTCTTCTAATTTTAACCCTTTCTCCGACATATATAGCGCTGACTTGATGCCAATGATGAAGTTTACGTGTACACTGTTACATCAGAAATTTCTATAAAATTTTATTAAAATTATCAAAAACTGAAATATATATGATTAAAACTCGATTTTAACAATACAGATGACATAAATTGAAAAGTGATAAATAATGATGATGAGAAAGAACCAATTTCTCATAATAATAATATCAATAAAAATATGGGAAATCAAGAAATAAAATAATAAATCCTTTAAAAGTAAAGAAGCAAATATGCAATGGATAATGATTACTTGCATGATCCTTTGATCGTTGCCTCACATCAACTCAAGGCTGTTTGCAATAATATGGTCGTGCACTATTTATGATTTTCAGGAATAATATTTTTAAACTGTGAGATGAACATTTCGACTCGACCCATGAAAAATTATTTTTTTATACTAAAAATATTATTTTTCACTCTAAATCTAAATCAGATCAATATGTCTCATGAATATAGATCCGTGACACCGTCTTGCAGGAGACTTAATTTATATAAATCTCAAAAAATCATATGAGCCCGTCTCACATGTCAATTTTGTAAGACGTATTTCCGATCCGACACATGAAAAAATTTTTTTTTTAATCTTAAAAGCATTATTTGTCATTGATGGTATGAATTGGACATATTCGTCTCATATATATATAGATTCGTGTGGCTATTTCATAAAAACATACTCTATATATATATATATATTTAGATTTTTCAAACAGAATCGATACACGTATGTATGTACTTGTACTGTTTATTGATTATGAGTTCCTTACTCAGGCAGATTTTGCATTTACAATATTGTGAAAGTTAAAAAGCTAAAAATTTATTGGAGTAATTAAAGAAAATAACGATTAAGGCTAATTTATGTTTGGTCTAAAGATTTGGTGGATTTTGATTTGAAATCTTTGCCTCAAATTTATTTTAATTATTTGGGTAATTTTCAAATTCATTTATTTTAAATAATTGAACTTCATGTTCAAAGTATTTTTTCCGCTATGAATAAAATTACAAGTTTTTCTGTCAAAAAAAAAAATTCAACTACATTTTGTCTATATTTTAAAATTTTTATATACTTTATCACTTCTAATAAAAAATAGGAAAATCATTAGTTTTAAAAGAATAATAATTATCATATTTTGATAAATATTTCATCTATATAAGTATGTAATACGTGAAAAAGTGATAAGGGTCATCTTTGCATATTTTATTATGTTGTTTTTTAGGAAAAAATTAAATTATGTAATAGATAAGTCATGAACAGCTACATCCGACGGGTCAGAGTTATCACCCCAGAACACAAGTGAGGGGTTAGACAGAGCAAATGGCGCAAGGTCACGTGCCACCGTGTTCGCATGTCTACTTGCATGACAAATTTTAATGACTCTTCCATATTTCAGAAGTTCTAATACATAAAAGATAATAGAACAGACAAAAGACAAAACATCCGATGAAGAATTAATCCTTTGAACCGCATTGACGGAGTCCGAGAACACCCACACATTGTTAAAATCAGATTGTGTTAATAGCAATAATCCATGAAGAATGACAGTAATTTCAACAGCTAGAACCGAGTCGGTACGTCGAATTCCACAAGCTGAAGCCGCACAAATCCTACCAAGGTGATCGCTAACCACTGCTCCCACACTGAACCGTCCCAAATGATCATGATATCAAGAATCTACATCCAATCTGAATAGTCTGACTGGTGGTTTGAACCACTTCTGTACTTTATCACATTTTCGATTACAACGCTGAGATACAAACATATTTCAAGCCTCCCTGAATTCTTCAAGAAATGTTGCAGCCCATTGTAATGAAATCCTAATATTTCTTGGCTTGGAATTGTGTTTCATACTGCACAAATCTTTCCAGATAGCCCATAAATTCATGACAAACAACTCAAACTCAAATTTAGATAACTTATTGTTCATAACCAAACCACATAACTTAAAATCCATTCGAACGCAATGCTTCAATAGATACCAAAACTGAGTACCTTTCCATGCATCACGTGCTTTGGGGAAGAAAATCAGACAATGTTCAGTTGAGGCTTCTAAGGATCCGCAGAAGTGCAGCCAACATTAGGGATGGTATGGCGTTTAAACAAGTTCAACTCAGACGGGAAAAACCCGTTGCACGCTCGCCAGTAGAAGATCCGTACTTTCTGTGGGATATTTAAGTTCCATATCATATTCCACCATTTGTCCATATGATTCGCTTAATGTGTATCAGGTGTTGCGAAACATCCGATTTGAAGAAGATAACCCGACTTGACAGAATACTTTCCATTTGAATCCCACTTCCAAAACCAAATATCCTCCAATAAATGCCTGCTTATGGGATATCAAGAATATACTCAGCCTCAAATGACGGAAACATCTCCCTAACTACATCATATTTCCACTAACGATCATGGGAGATTAGATCTTTTACCATAACGGCCTCATCTAACCCACAACGAGAGCTCCGTCCACTGGACAACTGCATGATCCAGCTATCTGAGAGAGCCTTAATATGATTCCCATTACCTACATGCCACATGATACCACTTTTAATAAGATCTCTGCTCCACAATATAGATCGCCAAATGTAAGAAGGATTGGATCCCAGCTTTGCTTCTAGAATATCATCATGCTTAAAGTATCTCGATTTAAGAACTTGTGACATGAGCAATGAGGGATCACGAATTACTCTCCGAACCTGTTTAGCGAGAAGTGCCCGATTAAATTCGCAGAGACTATGAAATCCCAATCCACCAAATTGCTTTGGTTTGCATAATCTTCTCCACCGAGCCCAATGCATTCCCCCACTAGTTGTTTTTGAAATTCACCAGAAATTAGCACATAGTTGCTCCATATCATTGCACAACGATATTGGCAATTTAAAACATGACATAGCATATCTCGGAATAGCATGAAGCACATATTTTATAAGCGTTTCTTTGCCACCGTCAAAAAAACACTTACTAGCCCATCCATTAATTTTTTTAATTAACATTTCCCTTAACCCAACAAATTGGATACGCTTACTCCTTAAAGAGAAGATTGGTAAGCCAAGATAGAGGTAATGACCTTTTACCACAACAATTGAAAAAATATTCCGAATAGCAATAACATTACCTGTAGAAGCACTTGGGCTAAAGGTGATGGCAGATTTGTTATAATTCACAATTTGGCCTAAAGCTCTTTTATACATCTGTAGGCACCTCTTAATATTGAGACAATCTGAAGCCAAAGCACGAAAAAAATATGAGGCTAGCATAAGCAAAAAAAAAATGTGAGATTGAGAGGCAATTATGTGCTATCTTAATTCTCTAAAAACGTTTATCTTTCTCTGCTTCCGTCATAGTAGTTGAGAGTCCTTGTGCGCAGATGGCAAACAAATACGGAGAAAGAGGATCTCCCTGACGCAAACCACGATGAGGAATAATTGTACCATATATATTATGGATAACACGAATCGAGTAAGAGACCGATGATATGCATCTGAAAATAAGATTCACAAAATCACGATCGAACCCAAGTTTGAACATTATAGACTTAAAAATTTTCCACTCGACACGATCATACGATTTACTCATATCAAGCTTGAGAGCCCCATATCCCAACTTATTATGCTTGTTATTGCGGATCCAATGCATAGATTCAAACCCGATGATAACATTATCTATGATGAGTCGCCCTAGCACAAACGCACTCTGATGATTGCTTGAGTGACAACTTTATAGCAAGTATTACACAAACTGATGGGACGAAAATCTTTCGGAACCTTTGGGTCATGCACTTCAGGGATGAGTGTGATGAGGGTCTCGTTCCAACCTTTTATATCACTTTTTTCATTCAATATTTTAAGAATACCTGCCACCACTTCCTTGCCAACAGTGTTCCAGTTTTTCTAAAAGAAGAGAGCTGTAAACCATCTGGACCCGGGGGTTTTGATGGATGCATATCAAATAAAGTCTTATGAATTTCATATTCTGTAAACGGAGCAGCGAGGAGGGCATTCATAGACTCATCAACTTTCGGTCATATACTATCAAAAGCCAACTCGATCTCTACATCAGATGGGTTAGAGGACAAGAATAGATTCGCGAATTAATTCATGTTAATACCCACTATTCAAAATCCTCTGAGCACCATCTACATTATCATTAAATAAATCCTTAATCTGATTGAAACATTTCCATTCTGTAGCAAAAGAATGTAAGAATTTAGTATTGCCATCACCTTGTGCCAACCAATTAGTCCGAGGTCTCAGCTTCCAATGTGCTTCTTCTCGCAACACTAGCTTCTCAATATTGTGTTCCAGCTCAGATTTACGTGAATAATTCAGATTTGCTATGGTCGGTTTAATTATCCCATTAAGCTTTTTACTAAGCGATTCAATTTTCGAGGTAATTTTGAGAATCTAAAACTAGCCCAGGCACACAACGAACCACTGAAATGAGATAATTTGCTAGGCAAGTCGACAATATTAACACTATCCTTCCATTTATCCATGACCCGATTGAAGTCTTCCTCCGTCATCCATTTATGTTCAAACAAAAAACGTTTAGGTCCTTTCCTAAAGTTAACATCACAACCTATCTTCATAGAAACAAAGAAATCAAGGTGAGACACTTCTGCTGATGGGTACATCAAATGCCAATCAGAATTACAAAAGAATCTATCCAGACGCTCAAATATAGTCTCGTCATTTAGCCTATGATTGCACCAAGTGAATTGATCGTCTTTGACATTCATATCATTCAGCACACATTCATTAATCACCTCACTAAACTCTTGCATTTGAAATAGAGATCGTAGAGAACCACCTATTTTCTCACTTTCATAGAGAATTTCATTAAAGTCCCCACACACTAGCCATTGTAGCATTTGCAATTCTATAATATTATACAGCCGATGAAGAAGTTTCCAAGAATAACATCGAGATGTAGGATTAGGATTGCCATAAAATCCAGTAAACTGCCACACTTTTTGATCAATATTCATGATACAATCAATATGACCAATCGAGCAGCAGCAAATATTTATGTCGTAAGGTTCCTTCCAAAGTAATACCAATCCACATTTTCAGCCCACACAATGAACTGAGAAGATACCTTCAAAATTTAAAAACCTTCTCCAAAGCGCATACTGGGATTGCAGTAATTTGGTTTCGCTAAGAAACAATAAAGATGGGTCACTTTTGGCAATCAAACTCCTCAACTCTCTGAATGCCCGTCGGTTCCCAAGCCCACAAGCATTCCATACAAAACAATTCATAATGTTTGGTGGGGCTGTGTCAAAACCACCACCGAATCAAAAACAATATTGATGTTAGACAAATAGGTGAGTTTGGTTTTCCTACTATAATCACATGGCTTCTCTAACAAATTTCCTGTCCTCTTTCCATCTCCCACGCTAACCACCCCTATTTCAATTTTCAAAGGATTCAACAGATTCCCACGAGCTAGTCCTTTCTATTGCTTATTGCCTTTTTTTTCTCTTATTTTCACTACCGCATTAGACTTTTTTATACTCTTCATTCATAAAGGTTTGATGTCTTCCGAAATTTTCTTTAATACATCAATATCAGTTGAGACACCAGAGCTGAGTAAATTTTCAATCACAGGAATCTCAGCAGTCCTTTGGTGCTGAGCATTCGCAGAAGAAGCATCCATGATCACAAACAACGACATAATATTCTCCACCGTATTACAATGTTGATTCGAATCTTTAGAGATTAATTTTCTATCCTCAGCCGAATGTGGTATGTATGTCATGGTCTAAGACAAGGGGTGACTCAGTAGCTTCACCCTCCCTTGACGGAAAACTAGACTCTGAATTGTGACCCTTGAATTTCTAGCTCTACGAGTAGATGTCATCATAGGGGCTCGCATCCAATTACCAAAGTCAAAGAAATTTTATCAACTATATCATCCTCACAATCCTTCAGAATATGCCCCAATCTTCCACAAGTATAACAAAAATTGGGCAAATTTTCATACAACAGAACAATACATGTTTCTTCATTCAAATCAGCAAGACTAACATAGATGCCTTTTCCCAGAGATTCAGCTGTATTTTTTAGGATTCTAATATGCGTAAATATTCTTGAACACAATCCACGATCCCCTCCATCCACCGCTATGGCTGTCCCAACCTGTTCACCCAAACTTCTCAATATTTCTGGTTGCATAAAGGCAAGATGAAGGCTACCTCCAGGAACGAAACATCATTAGGATTTCGTCGAGGCTCTGCAAATAAAACCAGATCTTTAAAAAAGTTCGACGAGCCATCAAATAAAGCCCTTTTCTTGTATGTACAGGCTTTGGATACCAGAAGAAAACGATTTTCACCCACCATTTCTATATCAATAGTTTTTGTAGCTTGCAAGATCTGAAACATATTAGAACGAAAAATATCTCGATTAACAGCTTTCGATGAAAATACTTACCCAAGTAGACATGATTCCAGACGCTGCTTACCCAAGAAAATCAGCTCCGAATCGAGTATGCATTTTATCTATTTTACTCAAAATTTATGCATACTTTTTGTTCCTCACTGTTTCAGTTGATTTTGCAATTGGACTTGATAAAAAAGGGAATTATTGACTAAATTGCAACCAGACCGTGCTAGGGCGGGTATTTTTTATTTTTGCCTGCCCCAGCACGTAATGAAGAAAGCAAGTCACGAGTTGCGAGGAGGCGTGCTAGGGAAGGGAAAATTGGCCGCCCCAGCACACACAAATAAAGAAAAAGAATTTTATTTGGGAGCAACTCGTACGCGCCCCAGCGCACCTCAATATGGAAATTTCCATACACACATATTTTCTCCTATTTTCCAGTCTTGGCCCTTTCACACACACACACACATGCACGCACACTCACAAAAAAATCAGATCATCAGATTGGAGACAAGAAGCAACTGCTAGCAAGGAGAAGAAGGAGAGCAAGAAAACTCAACAGAAAAACAAGAACTTTATAAGCACTTTCTTTTTTTATCTTTCTTATTTTTTGGGATTAAGGGGATCCTAACACAAAACATATATCTTTTGATTTATTTTTCAAGATTGAATTTGGTTTTTTAAGCATACTTGATTATATTATTGTACTTTTATTTTATCTTTGGAGCGTGATCAAATTCGAAGTGATTTTAGGCGATATTCTTCTCTACTCCATAAGCAATGGAAGCCGCGAAAAACACTTTCAAATGACTCTCCAGATCTCTAGGAAGAAAGATCTTGATGCCAAATTTAAGACTCTGATAAAATGTTAGGATTAGTGAAGCAAAATTAATGTAAGAAATACGAAATCAAATCCATCAACTATACTGAAATCCTCATGAATTATATTTTCAATTCATATGAAAATATTCTCCTTTTTCTTTTTGTAATTCACTGATTCTGCACCAAATTTTTTTAAATACTGATTAATGCCTAGTTGAACCTATCAAATAATATCTTACCTAATTTCGAGGACAAAACTTCCAATAAGGAGGAAGGGATGAGAAGACCTGAAAATTGTTAACATGTTGGGAAATTAAGGGACATTATGCCAGTAATTATCAGAAATTATATGTCATTTACAAGACTTAAACTCAAAAATAAAGGAAAAGGAAGACACTTCACTAAGTTGAAATGCTAAGAGTTATAACATCTATAAAAAAAATAATTATGACATTTAAAGAGGGCCATAATGGGGACATTTCAGCTCTCATCTTTAGAGAATATAACTAGTGGCTTGAGTTTAAGGAAAATCACACATTATCAAGAACCAAAAACTCCAAAATTTTGACTCATTGCACCAGCAAGAAGGGGAAAATTTTTTCTTCCATTTTTCAAGGTTTTGAAGCCGAAGTTATGTCAAAACATCGTTCGAATTCAAGAAAAGTTCTAACCATTTTGGAGTCAATCTTTTTACATGTTTTTCTTATTCAAGAACAACTAGGTAAGTAGGCTTTCTGTTTTAAATCAAGATATATGTTTTAAAACTGACCAACATATATGTATTTTATGTATTTAAAATCGGTTTTCAAAAATCTGCATTTTCGAAAGCACTGAAACTTTTTGAACTAATAGTAGAAATATATATTCTGAACATTTCTAATTCCTGATTCTTGACCTCACCTCTTAGAGGAGAGAATATATAGGATATTGACATTAGTTAGCCATGAAATTCATAATTTGTTAAGTGCATAATTATGATACGTGTTTATTCATAAAAAATATGAATATTTATGTATATATCTACTATTACTGTTTTTGTTAGAAAAATGATTTTAAAGGCTGTGACGAATTCATTTGCTTACTGGGTGACGACCATATCACTCACCCACTCGCCCCCTCCCAGATGAGAATTGATATCAGCTAGATGATGAAGAACAAGCTCAGTTTTGAGGACGGTAAGGATAGAGAACACTGCTGCCAATGTTTAAGTTTCATTATTTTTATTAATTTATTTCAAGTTGTATGCTTCCGCGTCATAGTAAATGTTTTACATTCAACTGATGTAAAATACTTTGTGATTATTTCGAAGTTGTAAAGACAGTGTTTCCTATTTATGAATAAATATATTGATTTGAAAATTTTGTACTTCTGAGGCTTGTTGTTTTGAAATTATGTTGTTGTGAGACAATGTCGGTGTCATATGTCTCGTTCTCATGGCATGACAATTAAGTGGTATCAGAGCTGCCATGTTCATAATCCAGTTGTGAGAAGTTTGGGCGCCTTAGCACCTAAGCGCAACCTAGCATGCGCCTCAGCACCAGAAAGTCGAGTTACAGGCGCCACAGCGAAGCCAAAAGGCACTTCGGCACAAAAATTCGACAGAAATTCGAGGAACAGACGCCTCAGCGCCACTAGGAGGTGCCTCAACATAGAAAATTAGAAGCTTTGTCACCTTAGCGCCACTTACCATGCGCTTCAGCGCCTATGTTCTAATCCAATTTTTGAAAACCTTATATAACCCATAACTTTGTGTAGGAAACTTGGAATTTATTTCCGTAAAATTTCCTAAAAAACCTCATGATGTATGCTTTCCATCCATATAAAAAATTTCAAATTTTTTATTTTTGAAAATTTTGCAAAAATATTGTTCGACACTTGTATTACACCGAAATACTTGAAACTGCTCGATTGATTATACTTTCAGTCCATTTAACTTATCCTAATCATTTGACCTATCTAAACAATTTTTTTTATCACCGACTCTAACAAAGATTTACTATCTACCTATTTATTATTTTAACATATTCTGATTTGTATGCTTTCATTTTTAAATTGAAATCAATAAAATTTATTTAATCTATTCATTGATTGATTTCATGTTTGAGATACCGATGTTTCATATATCTCTACTTATTGTTGTAAATAACCTAGAAACGTACATGCATGTATAAATGGCCAAAAGACCTCATTGTAACAACTACAACCCGCGATACGCTAATCGCAATAACAATCGCAATGACAATATGAACAACGAGGAAGATGCTCCACCACATCCACCAACATTTAATCTGAATCAAGCGGATCTAATGGCTATAGCCACCATTGTAGCAATGATGCTCCAAAGATTGATGCTCCCAAAAACCTTTCAACCACCACCTCCATTCCCATCTCAAAATTGGATCAAGTATCACTACGAATCCTTAAGGAAGAACCGATTTCTAATATTCAATGGAAACCCCGATCTAGAAGTTGGTCACAACTGGCTCAAATAGATTGAAACCCAACTTCAATTACTCGAAGTCCCTGAAGGACTTAAGGTGAATGTAGTAACACCATTCTTGGAGGATAAAGCAGGTAAATGATGGGAGACGATTTCACCAACCATGACAACAACTAGGCCAATTACTTGGCCACAGTTTTGAGAAGCTTTTCTGAAGCAGTGCTACCCTGCTGAGGTTACAATCAGGGACGGATCCAGAAATTAAAGTTGAGTTGGGCTTGAGCTTAATATAATAAGTGATATTAATATAAAATTAGTTAGCAAAATGACCTTGGTATTTTTTTTTTAAAAAAAAAATATTGTTCCTAGCGTATTCGAAATAGGAGAGTTAATTTTCAAAAAAAAGTTTAACCAATATCATTTTCAAAGTTTATATATTATTTAAATTCATATGTAACCCGTGTAATATAAGACAAGTTTCATTTAGATTCAAAATTTACATTTTAAAACTATTTTTAATATATTTTAAATGTACTTTCAAAATTAAATTCTATTAAATAAAAGAATTGATAAAATAAATCTATCACTTTTATGAGTTATTTACACCAAATCTCCTTTGAAATATCGAAAATCTACATTTATTCACTGTGAAAGTTAAATAGGTATTCTAGATATTAACCTTTTATAATCGTTGCACGAACACCTCCAGCACCATTTTTAAATCTAGTGAGTTATAAGTATTTTGATGATATCTCATAGAAAAATAATCAAAATGACCCGCGTGCAAAATATTAAAAAGAAAACTCAATTTGCTACAAGTAATATTTTTTACCATCTAGACTATTTAGAATATTTTCCATGCTAATCAGACGCCACTATTTACTGTATTCATGTCATTTAGCTGGATTTTGCAGCTTCTGGTTAGTATATATAACGTCCAAACTAGTCTAGTTGTTCAGAAATATTACTTGAATAAAATTGAGCTTTCTTTATAATTGTTTTACACGCTGATCGTTTTAATAACTTGTCTATGGTATATTATCGAAATACATCAACACGTCATATTTCTAGATGGTGCAGGGAGTGTTCATGCAACGTTTACAAAAAATTAAAGTCTATAATGGCTATCTAATTAATTTTCACATTGGAAAAGTATGGATTTGTGATATTTCACATTGGGGTTTGGTGTAAATAACTCATACTTTTATTGTTCTTCTATCAACTTGCTAGAAGTTCATATTACATTTATCATTTATGAAATCTATACAAATTAATATATGCCTAAGACACTTTACGCATTAACAAAAGGACTAATAATTTATTTTAATGATCACTTTATATTGAAAAAAAAAATTTGAATAAAGAATATTTAGATAGACACGAGATTACACGCTTTGAACAAAGTTTTGTACAAAAGCCGTGGAGATACAAATGTCTGACGTGAGAGAATTAAAAATGAAATGGCCGATAACTTTAGCTTTTCTGTACCTGGTTCAAAGAATTTGATATTATGAACACCTTCAATCTCGTGATATCTTTTAAAAGAATTAGACTGTACTTAAATCTCTATATATATTTACCAAAAAAAAAGTTGGCTCGAATCTCTATAAATCCTTGTAAAAAAAATTGGGCTGAGCTACAGCCTATGACGGGCCAAGCATAGGTCCGTCCTTGGTTACAATACAGAAGCTAANGGCTGAGCTACAGCCTAGGACGGGCCAAGCATAGGTCCGTCCTTGGTTACAATACAGAAGCTAAGTGAGTTTGAAAACTTAACTCAAAATCTAGATATTAATGTAGTTGATTATACTTCCAAGTTCAACAACCTCGGAACATATGAGCAGACCATCATGGTGGATGAGACCATGAAGATGCATCGTTTCAAGAGACGTTTGAGTAGCAAAATTCAGTCAACTCTGGCAGTTTACCAATCCATGATCTTTGTTAATTTGATGGGAGCATCCATTAGAGCTAGGACATATATTAAACATCGAGAGAATGAAACCAAGAATAAGCTTCATCATCATGGTCAGTACTAGCAACAGAGCCATCAATTCAAGAGGCCCAAGTTTGTAGGCAATAAATCTACTAGTAACCCGACCAATGGACCTACTAAAACTAAATGCCAAACTTGTGGGTTTGCTCACACCGGAGAATGTCGAAGGAACAATGGAGCTTGTTTTCGTTGTGGAAGGATGGAAAAACTCATTTCTCAGTGCCCATACCCAGCCCCAAGAAATAATCCAATTGATGGCACAACTCTTAACCAACTAAAGGAAAACAAACCTAACGCTCGAGTATACACTTTAACACTAGATGAAGCTGACAACCCAAACGAAGTGCTATCAGGTACCATTCTAAATCAAAACAATGCCCACTTATGTGAAATTTGATTTTGGTGCTATACATCCATTTATAGCTTCCCGTTTTACTAAAAAATAAGAGTTCTAATAACATAGAAGAACCTTATAGAATGATACCAACATAACTCGATTAAGAGTTACTATTCCTTTTAGGAGATATTCTTGAATACTCTCTAAGAAATGGAAGCTTTGAAACACCATTGGATGAGTCTCCGGATCTCAAGAGAAAAAGATCTTGATGCCAAATTCCATTAGGACTCTGATAACACATTAGGATTAGTGAAGCTGAATTTCATGTAAGGAATACGAAATCAAATTCTGCCAACCATTCTGAAATCCTCATGAATTATCTTTTCAATTCATATGAAATATTCCGAATTTTCTTTTTGAAATATTTAATTGATTCTGCACTGAAAATTTTTAAACTACGACTAATGAATAGTTGGACCTATCAAATAATATCGTTCTTATTCAAGACAACTCAAGTTTTGAGGACGAAACTTCCAATAAGGATGGAGGAATGTGAAAACCCAAAAATTGTTATCAAATGCAAGGAAATTAAGAGACATTACACCCATAATTATCACACATTATATGTCATTTACAAGCCATGAACTCAAAAATAAAAGGGAAAGGAAGATGTTTCATTAAGCTAAAATGGTCAAAGTTGTAACATCTAAATAAAAAAGAATTATGGTATTTAAATAGGGCCATAATGCAGACCTTTCAGGTCATCTCTTTGGAGAATATAACTAACGGTTTGAGTTTAAGAAAAATAACACATTATCAAGCACAAAAGACTCCAACGTTTCAAGCCATAGCAGAAACAAGAAGGGGAAAATATTTGCTTCCATTTTTCAAGCTTTTCAAGACGAAGTTCTATTCAAACATCGTTCGAATTCAAGCGAAGTTCTAGCCATTTTCGACTCAATTCTTTTAAATGTTTTTCTTATTCAAGAACAACCAGATAAGTGGACTTTATGTTTTAAATTAATATATATATTTTAAAACTTACCGGCATATATGTATTATATGTGTTTGAAATTTGATTTCTGAAATCTTTATTTTTGAAGTAATGGAGCTTTGTGAAATAATGGTAGGAATATATATTCTGAATTTTATGATTCCTGATTCCTGGCCTCAACCCTAAAAGGAGATAACATACAGAAGACTAATATCAGTTAGCAATGAAATTCATAATTTGTTCAGTGCATAATTCTAATACATTTTTATTCTTGAAAAAAAAGAATATTTCTGTATATATCGGCTATTACTGTTTTGTTGAAAAAATGAATTTTAAAAACAGGGAGGAATTCCTTTGTTTAATGAGTGACGACCATATCACTCACCCACTCACTTTTTCTCAGATAAAAATGAAGATCAGGTAGAGGATGAAGAACAACCTCAGTTCTGGTAATAGTAAGGAAAGAGAAGACTGATGTCAATGTTTAAATTTTAATTTTGTTATCAATTTATTTCAAGTTGTATGCTTCCGCTCCAATAATTAATGTTTCACATTCCGCTGTAAAACGTTTTGTATTATTTTGGAGTTGTAAAGACAATTATTTATATTTATTAATAAATAGTTTGGTTTGAAAATTTTATACTTCTGAGGTTTGTTGTTTTGCAATTATGTGATTGTGAGACAACGGTGATATCATACGCCTCGGTCTGGTAGCATGACAATAAACATAGATTGAAAATCAAAAGCTAGAGGATTTCACGGTTCATTAATGCGATTGCAATTGTTAAATAAAACAAAGACACTTGGTTACTGCATTTTGTTAATTATATTAATATAGCTCGACTAAGTATATTGATAAATTAGGGACTCAAGTCAAAAGCATGGCTTAAAAATTGAAATTGAATTATTAGAGAAGATTCAGGAGTAGGTGATCCGAGATCCTAACAATTATTTATTTATTATTTTAAGTCTAATTATTTATTTTAAGTCTAATTATTTATGTTCCGTTTGTTTCGTCCTTTTACTTAATTATTAATATAGTTTATTAATAAATTCGACTATTGTTTTAATTAACTAAAGAACATGGCTTGATGTAAATTTGTCTAATCAATCTCAGTGAGATCAATACCCATACTTTGTATATTATATTATAATTTGACTCGTGCACTTGCGATATATTCGAACTTAAAAGGTTAATTTTACGAGGAAATTACAGTGCAAGAAAATTTCTATCAAGTTTTTGGCTCCGATGTCAGAGATTGAAATTGAAAAAATTAATTTTTTATTTATTTAATTATTTTTAATTATATTTTATTCTTGCGTGATCTACTGTTTTCTATTATATTTATGCATGAATATTTTCTTGTATAATATTTCGAGATGTTTCATCAAAAAGTATTCACAAGTTTTTCCCAACAATATAAAGAGACATTCTACTCAGCATGGAATAGATTGAACAATCTAGCAAACCCTCTAGGTATCATTATTGTTCTAAATGTTTTCTTAACCAAATTTTATTTAACGGTTTGGATGCAGTAAAACGAAGATGGGTAATCAATGGAGCTCTAGCAATTGGTAGTTCCATATTTAGCCTAGATGATGATGAGATGATGATTTTGTTAAATGATATGGTAAGTTTTGACTATCATCAATATTCATATCCTTCACTGTTGAGTTGGAGTCACCAACATCCATCTGAAATTAGTTACCTAGGCTATATGAACCAACCGTTCGATTATCAAGACATAGATGAAGATAGTTTAAGAGTTTAGAATTAATTGTGGACCAAATTGAGGTTATTGTGGAAAAATACTGGCATTGACTGGGAAAGTGACATAGTATCGACCTCAGTCAAAAAAAGCGTTGGAAAAGTATCATTTGAAGAAGAGCACACAACATCAAATTTTTTAGAGTCGCCAAGAATGCGGAGTGAAGCAAGATACTCAAATGGTGATAGATCCAATTTGGTTTGATGATGATGAATCAAAAAACCAAAGTTGTGAGAGTGATTTGGAACATACTAGAAACCTAGAGATGTTTGAACCTTTGCTAGATGTTGAGCCTCAATCGGAAGAGATTTTTAAAGAATTATATGATAAAGATGTGACAACATTGATTTTCTCATCACATGCCTATTATTCAAAGACATGTTTTGTTGAGGTGACGAGCTTACAATGTCTATATTAAGCCATACTTGAGGGCATATAGAACCAAGACCCATATAAGATGTCATATGACATTTACTTTGGGCATCAACCGTTTTTTTTATGAGTGCTTCTGAAGGTCAAGCCGACGACTAAAAATCAGGCGCTACTTGGGAGGCAACCCTAGCATGTTATTTCTCTTTTATTTATTTTAATTTTAGTTTTTTCATTAAGTTCTTTAATTTTTTGTAAGTTTATTATTATTAAATTCTTAAATTTTCGTGCTAGATATGCACATTGGAGGAAATGGAAGATGGGTGGCATAAGAAATTCGTGCAACATAAAAAGATTGATGTTCATCTACATTACTCAAGACTAGTACTTTACAATCAACCAGTGGAGCTCTTTTCTTGTTTGTACATTCCGTATTCTTGCATCAAGTTGTTCGTGTTTAATTGATTTTGTGTCTAGTGTATCGTCTAGTGCATTGGAGACAATGCACATGTAGAGCCCAAAATCAGTATACGTAAAACCAATGCATTTATTTAAATTGTTAAATTATTTAATTAATTTAAAGTATTTTTAGAGATGCATGATTCATGAATTTACATTATTTTAAATTATTTATGTTTATGTGATGCACGTTAAAATTTTTTCTTGAGTTTCATGTTTCAGACGATTATTTGATGCGGGATTGAACAAAAGAGATCAGCGAAGAGTTTTGCGATTTTAAAATGTGGTATTTTATTTTAAATTATGATTGGGGTATTTTAAATGATTTATTTAGTTTTAAGCATTTTAAAGCCTAATTTATTTATTTAGTGATTTTAGGATTTTAAACTTTTAAAGTTTAACTATTGTGCATTTTATTTTAAATTAAGGGACTTTGTTTAGTAGTGGGAATTTACATTTTTAGTTAGCATTTTAATTGTGTAATTAAGGAATTTATTTCCCTAATTTATACCAAAATGCACGCACACACACTTTTACACACACCACAACCGTACGACACACACACACAATTCTTTACACTCTCATTTCAGATTTTATTGGAGAAACCTAGGGTTCTTAGTGCAAGAGCAGCCGCCCCCTCCCTCTCAAATTTTCAATCCTTTGTTGATTTTTAGCATAGAAATTGCGCCAAAATTCGTCCCGGATCAACCCTCGCACCATTTCCGCTTATGTATCGCCGTATCGTGAGTTTCAAATATCAAAAGACATGTATAATTTTTTTTTTCTGCATCGATCTCGTCATATTATATGTTGTGATGTTTATTATGCGTAAAAGTTAATGTATGTTGTGAAAAGTGAGCAAAAACGTTTGGGTTGAATTTTGGATAAAAAATTTTAGATCTAAAAACGTGTCTACTGTCATTTTGATTCCTGTTTAAATTCGGTCTATTCTATGAAAAGGTTTTCAACATATGAAACGTAGTACTCTTTGATCCTTCGATTTGACGGCAAATTCGTAATTTTTGGATAAGAAACGAGTAAGTTATGATCATTTTTGTGGGACTGCTCAAACTGCAAATTTCTGAAAATGTGGTCTTGACGTGTTCTTAAAGTTTATTTGTTACAGGCTTTGTTGAGAACCGACAGGTGATCGCTGCTGCGTTTAGGTATATTAAGTAAGATGTGGGTTCGATTTTTGGTGCTTCGTTTCGTGTCGATGGGCACTTGGTTGCATTAGAAGTCGTAGGAAAAGCCTTGGTGTCAAATGTCTTGTTTATGGGTTGTGTTGTGTCGTTTGTTGCGTGTCTTGGTTTTGGGACGTTTGTGTGAGTTTGAATCATTGCTATAGCGTCCTAGGATGAGTTTATTTGCATCAGTTCGAGCCGTTTGAGCGTGGCTTTGAAATTGCATCAAGTGTGTTCATGGGGTTGGAATTGCGCAGGGTTAGACCCGCAGCGCTCCATAAGGAGCGCCGCAGAGCCCCATCCTCGCAACTCTAGCACCGCGGCATTGCATTTGTGGCGCCGCAGCGCTAGAGCTGCGGCTTTGCGGCGCCGAGCAACGCTTGTCTCAAAATTTTTAAACACTATTTTAGGCTCATGTCTTCTATGTTTTGAGAAATGTCCACACATCATTTTAGGATTTGTTTCGGGGGTTGATGTATGGTTTAGTACGATGATTAAACGAGGTCAAGTCCCGAGCGATTTAGAGCGTCATAAAAAAATTGTCATCTTTGGTGGTGAGCAAGATTATTACATCTAGGTATGGAATTTAAGTGCATGAAATTGTGTTAGTCTGTGCAGCAGTGACCCCAAGCGAGATCCAACGAATCTCTCAACGCCATGTAAGTATGTTTGACGTGCAAAAGAAAATATTTTATGTTTTTGAGGTATGCTAAATGTCTTGTAACCAATTATGAATGGGTTTGGAAGCCCGTGAACGTGGCCGGTGACCTCTCCACCCCGGTAAAGCATGACCGGATTTAGATTAGGATTGGAAAGCGGTAAAGCATGACCAAGGACTAATCCACCCAGTAAAGCATGACCGAGGATATCATGTATGTGGTAATGGATTTTTCCTGCCAGCCCAGTACTGTGGTTTAGTCCGATCAGGTGCATTTATGTATGTGTCACTAGCTTTGAAATATATCTCTACGCAAAATGATGAAGTTATGAATGTTCAAGTATGTATGATACAAATATGTTTATGAAAAGTTTTATGATTATGTCAAGTCTATGTTTATGTTATTACGTTCAAGTTTCAAGTATGTACGCTCTACTTTAAAGATGCATGTGGTTTTATTACGTATTATTTGTTATCTCTAGTTTATACATGTTGAGTTAGACTCACTAGACTTGATCAATGCAGGTGAGGACGAATATGAAGAGACGAGGTGTGAGGACCAATGAGCCGGCTTGGACTGCAGAGGAGGCTAAACCCGAAGACCGCCAATGTTTTAAGATTTTATGCATGAAGATTTTAATACTCTGAGTTTTACGAGATTTCTTCACGTTGTTTGAACAAGTATTTTTAGTAAACTTTATTTGTGATCTTTTTATTGCAAATATTTTGGATGAACAGTTTATTTTAATCGAAATTTGAAGGTTTATTTCATATCTAAGAAATTTTTTATTTTTCCATAAATTTTAAATAGTTTAAAAGTACGGTACGTTACAGTATGGGGAGGGGTAGTTATTTTCTTTTATTTATTTATTGTCATAAAAGAACCATTCATTTAGGTGTGTATGGTCATGTAAAGACTAGTTCAGAATGATGAGATGATGACATTTGGTCGATGAAAAATACTAATTTATGACAAAAATGTCCATTGATCTTAGTTACTACATTATTTAGGACATCCTTGTTATTGAAGCATGAAATTGTTGTCTGAATGTTGAATCTATTAAAGCATGTATGTTGTAACTAGTAAATTATGTGAATAGTAGTGAAATTTAAAAACTTTAGTGGGGACTTTGAGAAGCATGATATGTTTGTTGAACTTGAATACATATTCTTTGAAACAAAGTACTTATCAGCAACATGAAAATGAATTAGGGATTTTTGAATTGAATTGATCCTACCTTGAAACATGAATTCATAAGAAACTCGTCCTTTTATCGAGCCTCATAATTGTATCCTTAGAGAAAAAAGAAACCAAAAGCCGAATATTCATATTCTAGGTAGTACATATGTGAATAAAAATTGCTTTTATGAAAGAAAAGTTTCTTGTGAAAAAACACTTTTGAAAAAACGGAGATGTATGGTGGGGAAAAGCCAAATAAAAGAATGAACTCCTATTCCTAGGCTAAAAATGGGGAATATATGATGTTGAATGACACAGGATGCAAAATCTGCTAGTGCATGAATTACAATGAGCTATATACCCCCTTCTTGTTGATCATCCTATATGTTCCTTGGTAGCACTTATTTGAGCTATAACTTACAACTGAGAAGTCGTAATATTTTGTGTTTGCTGGCTAGTAACTAGTGGAGAAGTGGTGTATGAAAGGAAGACTTACACCAATATGTCAATTAAATTATTTGCAATTTTGGATAATGAATCAATTTAAAATACACTCTACTAGATACAACATAGCGCGCGCGCACATTCATATTGAACGAAGAAATGTAGTGTGTAAACTTCAAGGGGTGTGCGATAATTTATGTTGTGCTTTCATTGATGAGAAGTATGTCGGAGATTCACTTAAGCATGAATGAAAGCCATGAAATCACCATCGAGCTATTTTTTGTTGTTTTTTTTGTCTTGTAACATATTCAATTCACACAAGGCGAGCAAATGGTTAGTATGTGGAGGTTGATAAGGATATTTTAACATATTTTATTATATGTTTTTAATCAATTTTGCATAAGTTTAGGGTATCGAGTCTGTATTTTATTTGCTTTATTAATAATTTATGCATATTTTTCGTCCCTCACATTTTTCGGTTGATTTGTAGGTGGACTTGATAAAAAAGAATTATTGGCTAAATTACGAGTAGACCGCGCTAGGGCGGGTATTTTTTGGTTGCCTCAACACATAATGAATAAAGCAAGTCACGAGTTGTGAGGAGGCCACACTAGGGCGGGGAAATTGACTTCCCTAGCATGCCCAAACGAGGAAAAAAGATTTTATTTACGAGCAACTCGCGTTGGGCAGGATAAAAATATCCGCCCCAGCGCACCTTAATATGGAAATATCCATACACACGGATTTTTTGTTATTTTCGAGTCTCGGCTCTTAGCTATATATATATGTGGGAGCCCTAATACTTAAAAGTAGGAGATAATCATATTGGAGACAAGAAGTAGCCACAAGAAAGGAGAAGAAGGAGAGCAAGATAACTCGACTGAAGAACAAGAACTTCATAAGTGTTTTATTTTTTTCTTTTATATATTTGTTGGGATTAAGGGGATCCTACCCCAAAGGATCTATATTTTGATTTCTTTTTTAAGATTGAATTTGGTTTTCAAGAATATTGATTATGTTATTGTGCTTTTATTTTATCTTTGGTGTGTGATCAACTTCAAAGTAATTTTATATATTGCATTTGAGACCGAGTGGAGATTTTGTAACAAGATGAGTAACATAATCAATGGATCTACAACTTGCATAGACATATGAGATTGAGTACATATTGATAGTCATAGACCGAAAATCGAAAGCTAGAGAATTTCATGGTTCATTAATGTGATTACAATTGTTAAATAACACAAGGACACTTAGTTACTTCATTTTGTTAGTAAAATTAATATAGTTAGACCGAGTATATTGATAAATTAAGAAATCCCATCAAAAGAATGACTTAAGAATTGAAATTCAATTATTAGATAATATTCAGGGGTCGGTGAACCGAGATTCTAACAATTGTCTACTTATTATTTTCAGTCTAATTATTTGTTTTGTGTTTGTTTCGTCCTTTTACTTCATTATTAATTTAGTTTATTAATTAATTCAAATATTGTTATAATTAACTAAAGAATTTGGTTTGAGGTAAATTTTTCTAATCAATATACGTGAGATCGATACTCGTATTTTATACATTATATTATAACATGACTTATACACTTGCGATTTATTCGAACTTAAAAGATTAATTTTATTGAGAAATTTACAGTGCAATAAAAATTCGATCAAGAAGAGCATTAATTTGCCCAAGAAATTTAAAGCAAAGTATATATTTACTTGATTAATCAACAACATTCAATTTAATTTTTGGGCCCCCATTCTATGGAAAGTTACCTTTCTTGTATAAAAGCCAGGCCCATGATGATCACCCTTCTTGGATGAAAATCATATAT
>NC_133314.1:15892848-15903104 GCF_012295235.1 Primulina huaijiensis | reverse complement strand
TATATATACAATTTTAAGTTTATTTTAGCATACACCCTTTAATTTACTTCTTGAATCGCATTTGTGATCAGAAATCGAATCGGGTTGGATTTATTTTGGGTTCTGCCAGTATCTACACTCTTGATTTCCAATGTCTCGAGACTCTGGTATTTATGCTCAATTTGGCTATGGCAGTCACGACATTAATGGCATCAATTTCCTTTCAAAACGGCAGAAACCCAAAGCAAAAAAGACAACTCCCTACGATACCCACACCGTATGTTATAATATGGTATACAACATAAAATTTCCAGTAGCCTAAATCTCAAGTGCAACACATTTTGACATACAAATTCAAAATCCTACCGCTAATAAATAATATGCATCAATATGGAACTGGTGTGGATAATTTAGAAACTGGATCAAGAACATCAAGAACCTCTGCTCTACTCCTCACAATCCTATGAAACACTTCTCTCACTTGCTGCTGCAGCGGCCCCAGCCCTTCCTCCATCTTCTCACATATCTCAGCCAGCTCTGCCACCTGTGACGCCACAGCCGCAGCCTTCTCCTCCTCCATAGGAAAGACAAAAGAATCGGAAAACTCAACAAGGGACTGCGCCAGCTTCTCCATCCTCTGTACCTCCTCCAACAATCCAGCATTCCCTTTCTTCTCCTTCTTCTTCCAATCCTCTCCGATTTTGTCCTGCAGAGAAACCAGGGGTTGCGCCCATGCCAACTGTTTTGGAACGGGCAAATGTGTCGCCAACCCGGTTCGTTCTTGACAAGGAATGGCTGCCACCAAAGCCCACATCACGAACACAAGGATCGTGCTCATGATGTAAACAGGTAGAGCCAAACCGGTAGATTCGCCGCCTCGAGGGGCGACGAGGTTCGCTGACATGGCCTGAATCTGTTTCGCAGATGACCAAGACTTCGCGACAGACCAGGACAAAGAGCTGAAGTTCCTAACATTGCGATCCTTGTTATTCGCCGCGGCCCCGCCGCGTCGGCCGAAAGACCACGATCTTTCCGCCGATTTTCCATGAACGTTCCCGTTGGAATTATCCTTGTCGTCGAAAACAAAAGATGCCAACAAAGCCGTGAGCGCCTTTCGTGCGCGCCTCACCTGTCCTTCCCCGATAGGATTCTGCTGCAACGCTGTCACAGAAATCTGCGCCAGTTTCTGCCAGTGGCGAACAAGCTCAACGCCGTGAGTGACGGCGTTGCAGACATCCAGCGCTTTGATCGATCGTTCAAGAAGATCAGGAATCAAGCGATCCAGCGGAGGCCTGGTGAACTGAGAAGGGTCACGACCCGACACAAGAACAGCTTTGAATTCAGCTTCGCAGCAAAGGAAGGCGTCAAGAAGGTTACGGAACCAGGAAATAGAGAGGAGAGGCGGCGGCCGGATGCAGTTATCTTGTGAAGTCATAGGTGAATCTGTGGTCTCTGCAGCAGACTTGGCAGACGAAGGTTGATCCTCCGCCGCGGCGAAAAGGCCGGAAAACAGAGCAGCGACGTTCTTTTGGAACAGCTCGAGGTCTTCAAGCTCTTGGTCGTTATCCATGGCGGTAACCTGGTTGCGGCGGATACTGATAAGATTAAGGAAGGATCCTTGATTATCGGCGGTCGGCATTTTGGATACAGAAATAATGTAAGGGATCGAGATTGGATGGGGAATTGAAGAAAAAGAGAGGTGAGGCAGTTATTACGTTGACCGGTATTGGTGGTTAAGGCCAGCATGATCGTTTGTCGTTTCCTTTGCAAGGACTAGGTTGTTTTTGAATTCCTAAAATGCCCTCTTGCCATTCATTAATTCTAAACAAATTTAGAAATTTCAGGTAGGGACAATGGGGTGGGATGAGTGTCACCTTATTTTCGAATTCAATCAATGTCTCGATCCTCGTATTTTTGGGTTCAGAGATATTCTTGCTATTTATTAAATCAAAACTTATTATTATCTATCATTATTACTGATAATATTAATATTAATATTATTTTTCGGATAAGTTCGAAAATGAAGATAATAACCTGCCCGAACTATTAAAAAAATCGAATTTTCATATTAAGATCAAATTTATTAGGTCAAATTCTGACGATTTTAATTTTTAATTTTCGGTTATTTTGGTAGAATTGTCAATGTGGCGTCAGACAAGTCATAAATATCCGATATCATGTCACTATTTTTCGATGTCACGTCAGTAATTCATGATTTCATATCAGAATTTTCCGGTGTTTCATAAACATTCCAACAAACTATAACTAAAATAAATAAAAATCAAAATTAATGCCCCAAAACCAAGTTTTTAAAACTTAATTGCACTAAACCCAAAATAAAAAAGTTAATGGACTCAAAAATCCTAATAGATGTCATTATTATATTCTTTTTCTACTTATATAAAATGTCGGATTCTTGATATTCACAACATAATTTTTGATGATATTTGACATCAAAATCGTAAGTTTGGTATGATATATTTGATTCGAGACTTTATTATAATAAACAATTTATCTCAAAAGACATATATTTTATATTTTTGTTGCGTGACTCATAATTATTTCTATACTTTATGTGTATGTCCGTCTACAACGCGAGTCTGAGATATATCAATTGCGACTTTATATTTAAGCCGCAATCTATGATTCTACAAATTATCAAACTTGTCAAATTCAATTGCATTAAAAAGATGCCTAAATCTAATCTTTAAATTTGATCTTATAACTTGTCGATTTCTAGTTGAGTTTTTTTTTAGACAGTCGCTACTTGGTTTTTTTGAAATTAATGAATGCACTAGGTTGGGTCGAATAATATCTATCAGGGAAAAATAATTTTTTTGGTCAACTAAGTTTTTCAATTTTGAGTTTTGGTTCACTAAGTATCCAAAATTTAGTTTTGATGGCGTAACATCGGTATTTTTTTTATTTTTAGTTATATTTCGCTGTAGTGATAATGTGACATCGGAAATACTGTCGTGTCGTCGGAAAATGATGACATGATACAAAAATTACCGACTTATTCGATATCGCGTTAACAATTAGATTAAAATATTAAAATAATTAAAAATTAGTATTCCAAACCTAATAGTTGACGAGGGAGTGGACTAAAATAGGACAAGTTATTGCCTCTATAAAGATATTTCCTAGTTTATGACAACTTCATATGCGATAACTTCTGTATATTTATCTTATTTCTCAATTTTTTGTTCTAAGGTCCAAAATACGATAACGTAATCCAACTGCATGTAAATTTAAAAAATAGAAAATACTTAATTAAATTATTTTAATTGCATTAATTCAAAATGGTAGGCATGTTTACATGTTAAAAAAATAGATTTCTACTAGAATGCATAAAACTGTGTTTTTAAAGGTTATTCGAGACGCGATCGAGGAACGTAGACTGGAGACTGTAAATGAAAAATATTTTTATTAAATGATTATTTTTAATTATTTAATATATGATATCTTCGAAAATGATCCTTTTTGAGGTGTTTTTACACGTCGAGTCATATTTTAAACCGATAATCGCTTTAGGACAAAAATGAGAACTTTTTGAGAACTTGGCTAATATTTTCGAAAATTATCCTAAACAAAATATTTTACCTACATCACAATAGGCCTATTGTACTAGGGTTATTGAGCCTCACTCCTACCCAAGTATTATATAACAAAAACTAGAGTTTACAAACCCTAAAACTACTCCATATCACGCCTCAAGCAACCTATAACTCCTAGGGTTTTTCTCTCAAACGCACGGCCACACACACGTCCAAGAGGCTGATTCACGTGAATTTTGAAGAGGAAAAACGCAGCAAGGCTACCTCTTCTCTCCGCCAATGTCCTTTGCGGCAAGGATTGAATTTAATGCGTGAAACACCCAAAGGCACCCCTTAATCTTTTTTTGCTCATCGTTCATACAATATTATGTGTATTTATACATGATTGCATGAAAAATATGTTATCCTTCCTTTTATTTTTGTTTTTATGGCATATACATGATAAAACTTGAGTTTTCATGCTTTTAAATTCATGGTATTGATGCACAACGGGGCTGCCAAAGTAGGGCTATTAGAAGAGACGTTTTTCAGCATGTTTAAGGGTCCATAGAGGCATGGCTAAGGGCTGGACAACATGGGGAAATAGGCTGAACGAAAATTTAGGTTTCAAAACAAGCTAGGGCACGGTTTGAGTTCCTAGAAGGGCACGGATGTGGGCTGCTATTGGGACATGTACAGGGGTCCTAAGGCGGCCTATTCATGGTCCTAGATGGGTTGAGGGAAGGCTGGTGCAAGGGCTAAGGCAGGAGCGTGAGGCTGGGTCACACGAGGGTTGTAGGGGCGCAGGTTTATGGTTGCAAGTGCATGGGCTGTGTAGGCTAGTCAAGTAGAGTCCCAAGGGTTCGGTCTAGGTCCTAGGAGGGTTGGTCAGGGTCGGGTCCAATCGGTTAGGGTCTAGGATTGAAGGAACTCTTGAATTGTTGGGCAAGGGAGGGCAGAAACTCAGTAGGCTGTTTAGGCTTTTCTATGGGTCTTAAATTGCTTGATTTGGATTGCATAGGGTATGGTTAGGTGTGATTAAGCTATGATTAAAGTTTGGTTAAGTTTCGAGTCTATTCGGGTTGAAACCGAGACGTAAGATCAAGTTTTGAAACGAATTACGAATATGGTTAAGGAGCTTAAGTTTAAGTCTAAGAAATGTTTATGGGTGTATTTTAAGGGGTTATGTTAAGTTTAGATGGATTCGGGTCATCGTTTCAAGGGTAAATTGGGAAAGTTAGGGTTTCAGGGGCAAAACAGTCATTTTACAACTGAAAAATGTTAGACGTCTTGGCAGTGTCCTGAATGCTGTAATGAATGTTAAAATGCTTTTATGGAATTTTATGAAGGAAAACGACATATGCTAAAAGATGTGTTGCATGCTTGGTTTAAAAGAAAAATGTTATATACATGAATTTTTATAGGTGATGGATATGATAAAAGGATTTGAAGGAGGTGACTTGATTGTTACTATATGAATACAAATACGAAAGGATATGATAATATGTAAGGTCAAGGCTCAGTTGACGGGTGAGAGTGTCGCTAATGTCCTCGTCGCCTGGTACCATGGTTATACGTAAGATTGATCAATCGACCAACAACTTATACGAAAATCACAATTAATGATCTGAATTCAATGAAGAGAAACATATATGTATATGATGAAAGGAAATGTTTATGATGAAAGGAAAATATTTTAAAGTTATGCATGTTAATGAAAAGCTATTTTATTAAAAGTATTTTTCATTGTTTCTTGTGGATATATACGTACTACTTATTATAACAGTTAAGGTTGTCTGAGTCAATAGACTCACTAGATGTGAATGATGCATGTGAGGATGTTTATGATGATATAGGAGGACTTAATGGTTGAACTAGCTGGACTGATGGTGCACATAAGCCGATGACCATTGCTAGTTTTTTCACATTATAATGATTTACTAGTACTTTAAAGATTTTATGACTTTCATGATTTTGAGTGGTTTTTTAGAGGATTTAAGAGTTTATGCTATTTTTGAAAAATGCTAGTTTTAGGTTTTGGTTTGATGATTTTATGTTTTGCACTGCATTTTGGATTTTTGAGTAAAATAGATGGTGAGTTTATTTAAAGGGTGCAAAATTATTTATTTATATGTAAGTATATTCGGCCGAAAGTTTTTAAGGAAAAAAAAAAATTTCTAGTATATTTTAAAGAAAAATGAGTAATAGATGTTTCATTTGTATTATTTTATTTAATTATTAAATTTATTAATTTTATATTTGTGATTTTATGATTTTCAAATGAACACAATTCCCATAATATCTTTACTTATATGGTTTGTAATTCTTTTAAAAACATCAATAATTACTAATAAGTAATTATATATCAGCTTTGATCCAGTCAATTTTGAACTTTTAGTTAAAGAATGTTGAAAATTGAGAAGGCATTGCTGCGAACAAATTAAGATTAAAAAAATGATTGTACATTAATTTAATTTATTTTTATATGGAGAGTCTCGAGGACCTCCATATTGACATTTTATTCTCAAACAAATGGAAAAATTATAGAGTGGACTAAAACTCTTATAAAATTCAGAAAAAAATTAATTACTAATTTAATTTAAAAAATTAAAGTAAAAAATGCAGTAATCTTTATTTTCTCTTAAACCACAGTTTACTATTTTTTTTTATTACATAAATCAAACGAACAAAACACATGATTTTTTGTTGATGAACAATATTTGTTGCTAAGATGCCTATTGAAAAATCACAAATGAGTTGTCGTGTAGTTTAAAAGATTTGTCAGATAAATATTGTTTTGGTGATGTGCTACGAACAAGAAAATTAAAAAGTAGATAAAATTCAGCAAATCACTTAATAAGAAGCTTGGTTTCAGCAGACCAAATAAAACTCAGACAAATCTTCTATGATCATTATAAGGTGCCTCTGCCAAAAAAATATTTATTATCCGTATACCTCACTAAATCTATAAAAAGCATTATTCAGAAATCGTCTCCAATATAATCAAATACATCAATCAACATATTTTGAGTTCAGAGAATGTTTGGGGGAATCAAGACAAATTTAATATGGTCGTTTGATATCAGTATACCAGACATTTAATGAGATATATTATTTTTTTAAAGATAATTGACATGTGACGTCTAGTACTATTTCTGAATAAAAGTCTTGTATGATTGAATTATAACCTTTCAAATTTGAAAGTTGCAAATCATGTATAAAAGTCTGACTCAAGACTCATTATAAACTACTCTACACACTACGATTAATCTTCTTTCTATACGAGATTTACAAGTCTTGAAATTCTATTAAAAATATTGATACACACGCTCAAGGTTTCTTTCTGATCTATTGAAGGATCTTTTGTGTTATTCTTGTACTCATGATTAAATTCAAGTTTTATTCTTTGTAAGTGTGAGTTGTTGTAATTTTCAGAAAGAAGTTTTCTACACATATCTTTAAAATTGTATTGAGTTTGTGCTCTAGGAGTTTTAGCATGTAATTTGGTAAGACATATTGAAGTGGGTTATTGTAAGTGTTGTTTTAACCAAAATATTCTAGTGATAACTTCTGGAAACATAGGAAGGGGATACGTGAAAATATTTATCCTTCAAACTTCCATAATTTAAAAAATCTGTGTTCTTATATTTCTGCATGCTAGGTTACTCTCTACTGATTTTAGTACACTGATTTTTTTTACAATTATTTTGATTCAATGAGTTTGGTGGAAATATTTCTGCACTTTGTTTAACTCAAATTGTCTGCTACACTCAAGAGATCGAGATTAGTTCTTAACTACTAACAACAATTTAGATTCTCAGACACTTTAGGAAGAAAAATTTGAGAAGTATTTATTATCTCCTAAATACCATAGCCGATCCTAACAAGTAGTATCAGGGGTATTTATCTTGATTTCTGAATCATCAAATTTTATGGTCTCATTTTGTAAAATTCCTATGTTTTCCAAGGAATATTTCGATGGCTGGAAAATCAGAATGCAGAATCATTTAGTTGCACATGACGATGATATGTGGTATGTAATCACCGATGGACCAATCAAAATCACGAAAGCGAATACTGCGGTTTCCATTACCAAGGGAACACCACAAATGATTGAAAAAAGATCAAAATAGACAGGTGATGACATAAAAGAAGGCTAATCTGGTTAATGTAGCAAAATAAATTCTATACAAGACTTTTTATAAGAATAACTTTAACAAAATAAAGATATGTTCAACTGCCAAAGAGATCAAGGAGAAATTGATTCAATTATGTGAAGACAAGGATCAAACCAAAGAAAACAAACTTACTGTATCAATGCAAAAGTTCGTAGATATGAAGATGAAGCCCATTGAATCTCTGAATGATTTTGATGAAAGATTCAGCAGCATGGTGATTGAACTGACAACTTTTGGAAAAGAATACACAATAGGGAGTTACCTTGAAGGTTATGAGAGTACTTCCAAGCGAATGAGATGTCAAAACCATCGCAATGAGGGACTCCAAGTATTTAAACAAAGTGGATTTGATTGACCTGTTTGTTTACCTGAAAGCTTATGAATTTGAGCTTGAAACTAGAGGAGGAGAGAAAGCCACTTCCAGAAAACCAACCAAAGCTCATGTTGCTGCTTTTTTAGAGCAAGTTCAAGAGAAAACAAGAACAACTTAGAAATGATGCAATGAATTTATTTGTGAAGAAATAATAACAGAGGATATAAGAAAGATTCTTCTGAGAATGACAAGGCCTAATTCAACTGTGCAATGAAAGGAAACTTTATTGCTGAGTGTTCAAAGCTTAAGAATGATGATTAGAAGAGGCAAAAGGGACATGAGAGAAATGATAAGAAATTCGAGAAGGAAAGAAATGCCATGATTGCTGACTAAACAAAAAGTAAGTGGTCACATTCTAGTTATGATTCTTAAGATTCAGATATTCAGTCTAGTGTAAAGATGATGAACAAGTTTAGTTTATCATGGCTGATGCAAAACTAGAAACAACAAATGGCGAAATATTTATTTTGACTCTGAATATTTAACACGAGAAGATCTTGTTTGTTCATTGCATGATATGGTAAAAGAGTACATAAAACTTTCTCAATTATTAGAGGAAGTCAAAACAGAAAATAGTAGCCCGATTGAACAAAACAATAAGTTCAGCTGTTTACAGTAGAACGATGGTGAAAGTCTAGAGGCTGAAGTTAATAAGTTGAAGACAGAGAACGAAAGATTAAATGTAGATTACTAACGTCTACTTGATGAAAACAAAAGGTTGACTCTATTGGTAAATGAATGAATTAAGTCTCGTGTTTATTTGAAAATAATGAAAGAGTTACAAAAGCAATATGTAGACAAAACATGTCTTGGATTTGGTTACAATGATTGCACATTTCTTGAGTATCATTTGGAGAAAAGCAAAGGAAATTTCATTCACTTCGTAAGATATAGTGTCATCTATGAACCTCAAGAACCTGAGATTCGAGTTGAAAAACCCATAAATCAGATGAAAAATGGAAGACATTTTGGACCTGGTTATGTCCAGCCTTAGAAGAATTCTGCAGACTGGATCCAACAGAGGACCAGTCTCAATAGGATATATATCAATGAAGGAAAGACCTCACAAGTTCTAGAATATCAAACCTGTTAGGTGAGGATGTGGGGCCCACGCATTAATAAATAAAGTCTTACCAAAACGTTATCCCACATCGAATTTTTATTAAAGTTGGACGAGGGAATTAGTTATAAATAGAGATCAATTCCTTCAGTTATTGTATCCCAAAATCAAAAGCTTTTTAGCTTTGATAAATAGAGAGTGCATAGAAAAAAAAAGTGTATTTTTTTCTTGAGTGCGGGAATTCTCTTTGTGTGAGTTAGAGAAATTATTTTCTCGGAATACTCGAGTTGGGAGTGTGAGAAATATTGAGTGTATTGGTGTATACACTTGTTGTAATATTTCTCCTGTTATAAAAGTTGCAGTGCTCCGTGGACGTAGCCAATATTGGGTGAACCACGTAAATCTTTGTGTTCTTGTTGGTTATTTTATTCCGCAATTTTTGGGTACTATTATCATCGTGGTTGGCATCGCTTCGGGGGTGTAATTCCCCAACAACTGGTATCAGAGCCTTGTTGTGAAAATTGTTAAGAATTCTGAGTATGCTCTGTGGTTGCAGCTTTGTCTGATCTTCCACATCAGTAAAGATTTTTTAGATTTTTTGCTTAGGCTAGAGAAGTGATGGCCGGAGATGATGGATCGGGACCAGGAATCAACAAGTTCGACGGTACAGATTTTACGTTCTGGCGACTACAAATTATTGATTATTTGTATAGCAAGAAGTTGCATCAACGTCTATCTGGAAAAAAGCCGGAAAAGATGGAGGATGATGACTGGAAGCTTCTTGACCGACAAGTGTTAGATGTGATACGATTGACCCTAACGAAGAACGTGGCACATAACGTGGCGGAGGCAAAAACAACGGAGGAGATGATGTCCATTTTGTCGGACATGTACGAAAAGCCATAAGCAAATAATAAAGTACATCTCATGAAGAAGTTATTTAACTTGAAGATGAGAGAAGATGCATCGGTGGCTAAACACATCAATGAATTCAACACGATTGTTTCACAGCTAACATCGGTTGAAATTAAATTTGATGATGAGATTCGGGCACTTATTCTTTTGGCGTCTTTACCAGACAATTGGGAACCGATGCGGGCAGCGGTTAGCAACTCTGTTGGAAAAAGAAA
>NC_133314.1:15810673-15891638 GCF_012295235.1 Primulina huaijiensis | reverse complement strand
CAAGACAGTGGTACAAGAAGTTTGATGGTGTAATGAATAATGATGGTTTTCTGAGGTATCAGGCTGATCACTGTTGTTATGTGAAGCTTGATGGTTATTATATCATACTACTGATATATGTAGATGATATGTTGATAGCAGGAGCTTGTCTGGAGCAGATTGATGAACTCGAGAAAGAGTTATCAAAGGAATTTGCTTTGAAGGATTTGGGTGCTGCAAAGCAAATCCTTGGAATGGGGATCCTTAGAGATCAGGTGAATGAAGTCTTGAAGCTTGAGAAGATTCCTGGAAGCAAGAATCCAGCTGATATGCTCACGAAGGCTGCTATCATTGAAAAACTGAAGTTGTGTTTGACTTCAGTTGGTCTCCTAGACTAACAAAGGAGGTATGAGCTGCTGCACTGATGGTGTGAAGACATGATTGAAATCAAGTCTTCAAGTGGGAGAATTGTTAGGTGAGGATGTAGGGCCCACGCATTAATAAATAAAGTCTTACCAAAACGTTATCCCACATCGAATTTTTATTAAAGTTGGACGAGGGAATTAGTTATAAATAGAGCTCAATTCCTTCAGTTATTGTATCCCAAAATCAAAAGCTTTTTAGCTTTGATAAAAAGAGAGTGCATAGAAAAAAAGGGTGTATTTTTTTCTTGAGTGCGGGAATTCTCTTTGTGTGAGTTAGAGAAATTATTTTCTCGGTATACTCGAGTTGGGAGTGTGAGAAATATTGAGTGTATTGGTGTATACACTTGTTATAATATTTCTCCTGTTATAAAAGTTGCAGTGCTCCGTGGACGTTGCCAATATTGGGTGAACCACGTAAATCTTTGTGTTCTTGTTGGTTATTTTATTCCGCAATTTTTGGGTACTATTATCATCGTGGTTGGCATCGCTTCGGGGGTGTAATTCCCCAACAAAACCCGTTAAGAAGATATATAGGTTGAACAACAAGGAGAAAATACGTGAACAACATGGTAGGATGCATCATAATAGTGATAAATTTGGATTTAATAATGCACTCACCCCACTAGACACATTGTGTACAACCAATTAGACTAGTACAAATGTGGATTCCAAATGGACTAGTTCGCTTTGGACCTAGATAAATTGGATACCAGTTACTTATAATTGTTTATGCAAGAAAATCAAAATCTCTAATGAGGTCAGTAGTTCTCTCTGGTACTTGGATAGTGGTAATTCAAGACAAATAACTAGACTAGCTAAGCTGCTATAAAAAAATTATTGAATGCAACAGACCAAAAATAACTTTCACCGACATCTCTAAGGGTAAAATTGTGAGTAACAGCAAGATTATTCATGTAAATATTGTCATTAAGGATGTTCTTTTAGTTTAAAATTTGTGCTATATCTTGATTAACGTTAGTCAATTGTGTAAAAACTGTTATGTAATATAATTTCACAAGCAAAATTGCATAATTAAAGATGCTGATAACAAGACATTCTTCATAGGAACGAGAATTGGGAACACCTATAAAATTAATTGGAAACACGATCAACCTGACAATCCTATATGCTTTGTTACTTTTCAATAATTTTGGCTAAGCCTCTTTGAGCTACTGATTTGTTGAGCTTAATCTCTGGGCGATGTAAACAGGACTTCTCCCCTTGGGCCTATAAATGTTTTATAGCCTTGATAAACATTTTTATTACATAAAAAATTGAATCATTTAAACTTCAAGTTTGGTTATTGTTCTAGTGAAACTACAAGAAAAATGATTTTCCGCAGCACGTCATCAACAGCGTGCATTAAAAGCACGCTGAGAATATTACTTTTAACGGCGTGCACCCATATGTGCGTTGTTAATATTGTTGCACTTGACAGAAAAAACGGCGTGCATTAAATGCACACTACGGATAGTAATATCCGCATCATGCATTTATGTGTGCTGTTAAGAAATTATATAAACGACAGCGTGCATGTTTATGTGCGCTGTTAATAGTAAAAAATTTAAAAAAATCGTGTATAGACATTAACGACGTACATTAATTGCACGCCGTCAATATTATTATTCACGACATGCATATATTTGCATGCTGCGCAAAATGGGGCGCAATTTTTAAATTTAGCGACAGTTATATTAAAACCCTCGCAACTTTTAAATCAGCGACGGTTGTATCTTAGCGACGGATTTTCTTAAACCGTTGTTATATTTAGCGACGGATTTAACAAAACCGTCGCAAATTTCAATAGAACTCCGTCGCTAATTGCGACGGTTATATTCAAACCGTCGCAAATTTTTTATAAATATCCGGCCCTTCGGAACATTTTCTTCTACACCGCTTCACAACACTTAAAGTTTTTCTCTCTTAGACGATTTTAGTTTCGATTTAGGGTACGTTTTTTCGCTTAAATTTTTGGTAAATTTTTAATTGTTAGTTAATATTATGAATACTGTTAGCATAATGTAAGTTTTTTTTAAATTTATTAAATTAGAAAAGTAATTTTTTTATTTTACAAAAAACATTAGCGACAGATTTTGCCTATACCGTCGCTAAAATTAGCGACAGTTTTTATCAAAGTCTTCGCTAATTTAGCGACAGTTTCCTTAAAAACTGTCGATATTTAGCGACTGCTTTGTGAAAAAACCGTCGCTAAAATTAGCGACGGTATATTTAATTAGCGACGGTAATCACCTTACGGATATGAATATCAATGGCGTGCATAGGCACGCCGCGAATAATAGTATTAACGGCGTGAATATGCACGCCGCGGATAATCTTGAACTTTCAACAGCTTGCAGTTGTGCAGCGTGCAATGTGCGCCGCGGAAAGTTAATTTCCGCTCTACGAAAAGATATTTTTGTTGTAGTGTGGAAACTGAATTTGTAAAGAATTGTGTTTGTTCATCATGTCAACTTGATATGTGAATAAAATATAACTTTAAAATTACAGGTAGTAAATTAAGTTCTCGATGCTTAGAATTGTTGCATATAAATGTATTTGTACCTATAATTGTAGTGAGCTCAGGGGAAATAAAATATACCTTATTAATCATTGATGATTTCTCTAAATTTACCGAGATAATTTTTTTGATTGGTAAAGGCGCCACTAGTACCCAATTAATCAAGTTTCTAAAACGTGTTCACAATAAAAATCTGTTTAAATGAATAGAATTAGAAGTGATCGTGGAACAAAATTTACTAATAAGAATTTGGAGGCTTGTCTAGATGAATCCATCCTGAGTATTCCGCAGCCAGAACTTTCTAGAAAAATGGTGTCGCTAAAAGAAGGAACATGACATTGAAAGAAACAGCTCAGATAATGCTTACCGATTCCGGAATATCTCAACGCTTCTGGACAGAAGCACTAAATTCTGTATGTTACGCCCATAAAAGAACTATGATCAACAAGAAAGCTAGAAATACTTCATATGAAATCTGGAATGTTAGTAAGCTTAATGTATCTTACTTTCATGTTTTTGGATGTAAGGGTTGTATACACAACAATGATAAGAATCACGTAACTACATGTGACCTTAATCAGATGTTGATATTTTTCTTGGATATTCTGCAATCAGTAAATGATGCAATCATGGATGATCCAGATATAATCAAGCACCTAAGAAGGCAAGGGATTCGTAGATTTTCCAAAATCATCAATTACGATAAGAAGAAGCAAGAAGTTCAAAGAAAGACTTCATGAACTCATGGTGAGCAACCAAGTAGTACCTACAAGCATGACATCAAGGCTGGAAGCATTCAACATGCATGGAAATTAGTTTGGAGACCACCTCAACATTTTCCAAGTGCAAAAGGACCAAGAAGACAATCCCAACAGCGCACATTTATGAGATGTCTCCATTCGGATTTGCATCGAAACAAGCAACCATGACAACAGGCCACGTTCAGCTGTGCGTTCTTGGAGTATCCCCGTGCGACCCCAACATATAGCTGTGCGCCAAAAATTCATTCACCATGTGCATACAAAACAGTAGTTGCAGCATAGCAGCACGTTTTGAAGGCACCCCTACGTCACACGACATTGAGTTTTACTAGAATTAGGGTTTCAAGTAATTTTCTTTGTTCTTTGGTTATTTTTACATTTATATCGATGGTATTGAACAAAAGTACAACAATTTATTCATTTTTTTAGTTTATATTGAAGCTTTGACTTTATTTCACAAAGTAATGTCTCCAAATCTTCAGAGCAAAAACAACTGCCGCTAGTTCAAGGTCATGAGTCGGATAATTCTTCTCATGCACTTTCAATTGTCTAGACGCATATGCAATAACTCGATCATGCTGCATGAGAACTGCACCCAAACCTAGTTTTGACACATACTCTCCATGTCCTGATGGCATAGCTAGAACTGGTGCCGTAGTAAGTGCTTGCTTCAATTGTTCAAATCTGTCCTGACAATCAGATCTCCATATAAACTTGGAAATCTTCTTCGTCAGAGTTATCAAGGGCACTGCAATTGAGGAAAAGCCCTTGATTAACTTGCGATAATAGACATCCCTAAATCTTACTTTAATTAAATAATAATAATTTTTTTAATATACATATAGCCGAAATCTTTGCCTATAAAAATCAATATTTAAAACTGTTTTAGCAACGTTGTTCTTCTGAATCAAAACTAAAATGCATAAAAATCCAAAATTCGCCAACCAAGTAAACATATGTCTAACGAAAATTCAACATTTAAACTTAAAAATACTAATCGTTTTTCCCCTTTAGAATATCCTTCCCATAAAACTTTATGTAACAGAGTTTTGAGGAAATACGCAAGGTTTTGGGAATGTACTGCCAAGCCTGGTCCATTCAAGAGTCAGAGCCTCCAACCTCATCATTTTTCTCACATGCAACCATTCAAACCTAGCGAGTCTAATTACTCAACACATCCCAACCGTGATAGGAGATAATACCTATACAAGCACATACATTTAAAAAGAACACTTTTAATAAAATACATCTGAATTAAAAATCGTTAACACACACATTTTCGTAAATCATTTAAAATACTTAACATTACATAGCATTTCCTCATCATTTATCATAAATCATTTTTTATGAAGATTTATCATTGAAAGTGACTATCCTTTATCATTTATCCTCTGTTCGATTGATCAATCTATAAATCATGGTACCTGGCGGCAGGACGTCTGCAACTCTCATCACGTCCTAAAATAAAGTAAGTTCACCATCCTTTTTCCCACGGATCCCTCACACATCTTCTGTGTCACAGTCAATTACATCCTTCAAATTATTTTCAATCATTACCCTTATTCCACTTAGAAATAATTTATATTTTATAAACTAAGCATGCAGCAGAGGAATCTGTTAGCTTTAGCATGTATCATAAATTTCATAAATTTAACATATTCATTTCAAATAACCATTTATCATGTGTTATGATTACTCGGGACAATGCGAGGACTTCTGAACTTCCTTGGACCATTTTACGTCCAAGACCCTAAATTACATTTTTTAATTTTTTCCTATGTTCTTTAACCCGAGCCAATCCCGAACCATCATATTGTCACTATCAGCTGCTGCGCAAACATTTAATGTTCTCTTTGGTTGTGCAACTTTGAGTCCCGTTCTTCTGAAATGTTGCTGCTAGATGTTATGTTTATGGTAACTGTTAGCTCCATCAGAACTGATAGGATATTTGAATAATCTTTCCATTTTGGGATAATGACAGAAGTATCTGGACGATAAAAATCTTTATCGGGACTGGAGCAAGATACGCTTGACTTGTAGTGGTGCAACCCATTGAATGTCCTGATCCGGTCGGAGAATGTTCTTCATTAAGTGTTCAATAAATAGCTTCTTCAATGAAGCGGTTGAAGTATTTAATCAGCCGGTTGAAAAACATATAACGGTTGAAGCTCTTCAAGCTGTTGAGATGCTGCAAGTGGTTGAGATCCAAGCAGTTGAAGCGTTCTTGTTGTACAAGAGAGATTGCGACTGTTTCCTGAAACAGTTAGATGTTCTGATTTTTTCTCTTACCAAAACTTAAAGGTAATAACAATATCTTAACAAATCCTTTGAAGATTCATATTGAAGTTCTTATTTTGATTCCAATGTGTCTTTTAATTATGTTTTAAAATACTTGTATATTATTATATATACTTATATATGCATGTATATATTTTTGATATGTTGCACACCTACCATGGATACTTGTTTGAGTATCAATAAATGGACACTCACCTATTGGATGTTATTAGGATCGGTTGGGTGAGAAAAAGGTGTTTAGAAAGGGGATTGAATAAACACTCTACAATCTTCTCAACTTCTTCTAATATTGAATCAGTTTAGGGAAAAACTGAGTTCACGAATCTTATTGTCAATTTCAATTAGTTAACTTAATAAAAGTGCGGAAATAACCAAAAGACAGATAGAATATAATGTGTAAGAAAGAACACACGATTTTGTATATGTTCAGAGATTTCAAATACTCCTACGTCAACCCTTCTATCTCGAAGATAGGATATTCACTAAAAGACTTTGATCTATACAAAATTTGCACAAACTCACTTCAGTTTGGACTTAACACTGCCAAGACTGAAACTCTTAGTATCAATACAATTTATCAGTACTCAAGTGATGTGTAATTTCTTAGCACAACTGATCTCGATAAGATCAAATAATACACGGTAAGTGTTTTGTGCTTTTAGCTCAAATGTATAGCCTGAAAGCTATTGATGTGTATAATAAGCGTGAGCTTTTTTAGAGTGAACTTGAAAGAGTTTGTTTAAACTAGTAGATGGATAACTTGTTGACTGATTCGGTTTTGTAACCACTCTTCAGCTGATCTTCTCGGTAACGGTAACAATGAATGCATTTGGAATCTCTATATCCGTTGATAGCCATGTCAACATTTTTCTGACAATCGTACACTGTAGCTTTTCTTAAATGCAGCGTTTCCACTACATGTTGCAGTCTGCTTTTGTACAATTTTCGGCTGATTGCTACGTTCCTTAACTGATGACGTGTAAAGCCGATGAATTAGTTTACTCTTTTCAGCCAATAGGATAAACCGATGGTTGTGCAACTGATCAGTTCCCAACTAATCCTTCAGTTGACCACACAACTTCAGTTAGCTTAAATCAGTTCAGTTGCCCTTGATTATATATTGATCTTTAGTTCGAGCAACTATCAGTTACCTTTAGTTTCCTTGATCAGTTGTTTAATCTTTTCACGCTCAGTTTGTCAAACTTTGAAATTAAGTTTCCAACAATTTCTTCCTTTTAGGTGTTTGACAAAACCTGGAATATATGAACTGATCAAACTAAAATTTTGTAGATAATTTATTGATGACTCTTTCAATGTACAGATTCGTACAAAGAATAAAATAATTTCTTAATCAAAGAATCTTTTAATCGATTGAAATCTGCCAGAATTCTCAACTGAATATTAAGAATGTCTTCTAACTGATCTGAACTTCTTCATTTCTTTGCTCTTTTATCAGTTGGTGGTCCTTGATCAGTCGGTTGACTTGGCCTTTTCCTGCCATTTTTCTTCCACTTCTCCCTTTTTGTCAAATCCATCACTTTTTTGGATAATATATGGACTCCCGAGGTGACATTAGATATAGCGCCCGATTTGGTGATTCAGTCTCAACCATGTCTGAAACATTTTCTTCAACTATTTTCTGTTGAGGTTCTTGAGGAGAGGTGGAATCTGAACTACAGTTGAGCTGTTTGGCTCTTCATTTGGTTGGGCTACTGATACTTCAGTAGGCTCTTCAGTTGACAGGGATTGCAACTGAGCCATTTCAGTTGCAGCTGGGACTACTTGTTCAGTCGTGGCAGGTGACTGAACTGATGTTTCAACTTCTTATATTACAGCCTCTGATACTGGCTGTACAATTTTGCTTGGGTCTTCAACTGATTCTTCAGTTATCATATTCAGTTGAATGTCATCTACAAATGACTGTATCACTTCATCAATATTTGCTAGTGATAGCTCAGCATCCGTGTAGAGTTGAAGACATTTTGGAGGAGATGGAGGAGCAGAAAAGGATGATTGAGCATCCTTTGAAGAAGGATCAGTTGCTTGCTCAGATTTTTCAGCAACTGCTTCCTTGGATGACTCTGGCTGATGAGTTGAAGGTTCAGCCAGCTCTTCTGAGGATGAGCTTTGGAAAATGATGAAATAATTAATTTTTGACTCATTTCCCAGTCTTCTTCATCTGCAATGTGAGAATATCCAATATATATGAGTATCAGCTTATCAGTGCTCACATGAGTGTACACGGTGAGTGTGCAGCATACCAAAACTGTACATATATATATATATTATATGGTTGGTTAAACCGCCTAAATGATCTCTTTAAAGGTTTAGTGGTGTTCTTTACAAAAATATGCTCTACATATAATCCTTCAAAGATTGTATGCAATTAGAAACTGAAAGAACTTCAAATCTATTAAAAATCATTTAAATTCTTATACTTAAATTCCTATTTTTAAATTCTGCATTTATAATATTACATACATAAGATTTAATACTCGTATTTGATCCAATACCAATTTTAGAATTCCAAAACCTGACTCAAAGTCGGGTACAATTCATGTATTATAAGCAAAATCTCGGGCATTCCAACCTCGAAGTCTTCAATGAATTGTTTTATTTGTTAACTTAATTTTTTTATAATATGGGCAAGAGTTTTGATTTCAATAGGGTTTGAACTTTGAACTCCGTCTCTCCCACAATGGGGAGGGGATTATGCAACTCCAACAACAAAGATGAAGAAAATTTGGTTTTTGAGTTAGAGATTCGATCGTAGAAAATATATCCTTCAACAGTAAAAGAATCTTCTGAGTAATGATTTTACAAAATAAGGGTAAATTCTATAATATTTAATAATTTATTGTAGGGGTGTTTTGTTCACCCAATATTAGTATAAGTAAGCCTTTTGTGAGACATCCACGAATATTTATTCGTGAGACAGGTTAACTCTGTTCATATTTACAATAAAAAATAATATTTTTAACATAAAAAAATATTATTTTTTCATAGGTGACCCAAATAAAAAATTTGTTTCACAAAATTGACTCATGAGATCGTTTCATAAGAATTTTTTTGTATTAGTGTGCAAATGTAGGGCTACTATTTATAAATTATATTATATTGGTTTTAATTTAAAATTATGGGCTTTCATTAATAAATCATTACATGATCACATAAAAGAGATTTTATATGCCCGATATCATAGTGGATCCATTAACAAATTTAAACAATACCCATTAAAATATGAGAGCTAATATTTATATTTCATATTTTGTTATTTACACTTCCTTAGTAAATAAATTTGAGAAATATTTTACACCTAAAGTGTGATAAGATCGATTAACAGAGTTGGAGTGTTTAGAAAGGAGGTTAAATAAACACTCTGGCTTTTTGCAATATTTTGAATATGAATCAGTTCTTTAATTGAACTGATCATGAAATCTTATTTGTCGATATAAATAAGTCAACCAACGATAGCGCGAAATTAGACTGAAATATAGATTGAATACTAAGGGTGATGTACTAAAAATTGAATAGATAACAAAATAGAACCAAGGATTTTTATTGATGTTCGGAGTTTTCAAATGCTCTTATGTCATCTTTTCTATCTCAAGGATAATTTTTTCACTAAAATACTTCGATGTATTACAACAGATTGTAATAATCCACTTCAGTTGGACTTATACACTGTCAAATTGAAACTCTTAGTTTTTCAGTACCTTACAGTAAATAACTGAATCGCTCTTTAAGAGTAGCCTGAATTCTACAATAAATATAATGAAATAAGAGTTTGAGTGTGAGATTTGTAAACTGAGAAATTCTTGAGAGTGTATCACAACTGATTGATGATCGTAGATAATTTGTCCAGTATGTTTCACCAAGATTCTTCAACTGAATCGATCAACTATATATAGTATTTGATTCCAACGGTCAAATTGAATTCATTTAATGACTAATATCCGTTGAATCGTTGTTTAACCCAAGTTGATGACTTTATCTGACAGTAGTACGAAGTATCAGACTGTTCTGCTCCGTTTCATCTGTTCTACTTTGGTAAGAACTGTCAGTTTATTAACTGATACTACAACTGATGACGTGAATAACTGATCAAAAGTCAACTGGTCGACAGATCAGTTCAGCTGGACAACATCAGTTCTAACTGATGTCATTTCAGTTTTGAAAACTTCAGTTGATAAAGGTTTTTCCAGTTTAGTTACACGAAGTTTTCAGTTCTAATTACTAATTCGTTTACTGAACTTCATGTCATCGGTTTTAAGACATATTTATACTTATAAGAACTTCAGTTCTTAATTCATTTAATTTCGATAAGTCTCCTTTCAGTTACGATCTCGTGATTATGTCTGTTCAGTTTGGTTCTTCAGTTCTATTGCAGATTTGTTTGTCAAACTTTGAAACTTCATAATATTCCAACAAAGTGGATTTTGGATAACACAAAATGAAGTGTAAATATCAACATTCTCAAAATATATGAAAAAAATAACTAGAAAAATATAATATACAAACCACATGTATATACAAGTTATATATCTTTAAATAATATGTTAGGTAGTAAGATTAATTAATTAATTTTAACATAAATCAATTTTTCATAATTCTTATTAATATTGAATCATATAATGGCAAGATGAAACAAGATAGATAATTTACTGGAATAAACATATAAAAAGGTTTGAGTTACATCGTTATTTTCTGATCACTGGAACAAAAATATAAAAATATTTGAGTTACATCGTTATTATCTGATAAAATGAGAAACACTTAATCCTACAAATTTCACAAGTTTGTGTTCTATAAATCTTGAAGCAACAGTATGATAATTCAATTTTTTTTTTAACAAAAACAAAAAGATACATTTTATGGCACACGAAGAAAATAAATATTGTGTGTATATATTGTTGTGAAATCAAAATCCAGAGCTCACACATATTGGTGACGCAATGGTGATGCAGTGAAATTAAATTAGAAAGGAAGGAATTGATTTCAAATGCACGACCAGTGTTGTTTCTTTAAGATCAATCAAGTAAATTATTTTATTGAAAATTTGATAAAAATCTTTTGGTTCTAAGAATTGATTTTCTCATACACGAAATGGACGTATCAAATGTATGCAAATGAAATAATGATTTATTAATTAGGAGATAGGGATTAAGACTATACACCAAAACAATAAGAACCAAATTAAACTCCAAATTTCCCGACTTAATTTATTATTAGAATAAAAATCATAAAGAAGGGAAAAATGTTAATTCAAAGGCGTAAATGATGGAAATTATCCGAAAATTGATGTGATTCGGGTGAATCGATGAGTTTTCACTGGTTTTATTTTATATTTATCAACCAAAACATTTTTTTTGTCAAAATCTGATATCACGAAAATCCTCCAAAATTAAGGATATATGTTATTTAGTTTTAGAGTGATGCCAAATCACAACTTGTGTTAGGATCGAAATTGAGTGTAGAGATATGGTGGATAAACTCTTTTAAAAATTTTAAGAGTTACAATAACTTGTCTTTGAAATGTTTAAAAATGAACCAAGCATCAAGAGATTATATTGAGTTTGGTTTTCAAATCGAATGGAACACACTCAATATAACCTTCTAAAAACTATTTTAGCATTTTGGAAATCATTTGAATAGAATGTAAGTTGAAATAATAAAAACATTTTGGCTGAAACATTTTATCAAATACTTTGTATGCAACATTTTTGTATTTTAGAGAACACATAAAGTCCTTCAACAATATCTATCAAAACAGCAACAATAAATAAAATGTAATAAAATAAAGAGGCAAAAGTTTGTTTATGAAAGTTCAAAGGAAAAATTCTTCTACATCTCTCATTCTTCTGTCATAAAGATTCTCACTCAACTATTCTATGAATCATATCTCTTTTGTGTGAGTGAGTTATTTTCAAATTATGTTTTCTTCTATTCTTGAATTTGGAATAGTGTTCTACAAACTTGATTTGGTGTAGATGATTCATCTTTGAAAGCTCAAATCTCTTCTTCTTCATCGGCCTTTATTATCTTGGATTTGCTCTCATTCAAACTTTTTTTTTCTTTTATAATCTTTCCATACTATTAATCTCCATAAAAAGCTCTTATTTGATATTCAAAGTGTTATATTTATGGTCTTCAAAAATGATATAGACATTAGATATAAGAATATAGGCGTTTGAAAGAGTTTTGGATAATTTATGATACTTCAACAGTCATATATGTGTAAATGACAGTTTTTGAGATAGAGTTGACTTTTCTAATCTTTGATTGACTGGTTGGTGTCTGGTTTTACTGGATGTTGTCTGGTCCTGATGGATGGTAGGGCTGGATGGTGTCCGATCCGGCTAGATGCTGGGGCTGGATGGTAATTTTTCTTAATTTTATCTCTTGATTTTCGATCTTTGGGAAAAGTGATGAACATGAAATTTGTATCCATTTGTCTTCGCTTTTCATAGAATCAATAATCAATCGATTTCGAGTTCTGATTGTAGAAAGCTGCTCAAAATAAGTAATTGTGTACAAGATGAAACGATTTTCTTCATCTTGTACAAAACCGACGACTTCAATGAAATTTATCAATTTCTTAAGCTTCGATTCACATTTTGACTTGTGAAGATGATTTACAGAACATTGTTTTCACTTCGTAAAATTTCAATTTGCATACCGAGCTAAGAGAAAGCTGCTCATGTCAATCTTGTTGTTGTTTCTGTTCCATCTAGCTATAATTTAATGACCATCGGTTTGCCTAGATAACATTCAAATTTGTCAAATCAGTTAGATATATGAATTGTAATTTTTTGAGTTGGCTGGTTATTTGGATCACCGAGCTATGAGATCTGCCCAAAACAATCAGCTGCGCGAAACTAAGTTGTGCTAGAATTATATCCAATAATTTAGGACTTCCAAACTGACACCTATCAACTACATATTTGAGTAAATATGTTAAAATAAATTTTATTATCATAAAAATCAATTTGCTTATGTTTCCAACACAATAACTTATATCTCTCTCAATTCTCAGAATTGATACGTACATTATTTAATAAATATGGACAATTATATCCTAAAATCTATATAAATCTAAAGAATTGAATTGTTTTTTTATTAAAATTTTTTTGTATATTACTTGCACATGCAATTTTCGAATGTGCTTATATTAATATATTAAAGTATATATCTTATTACACAATCGATGCAATATTTAAATATTGTTATACGTTAATATTGTCACGCCCGAGACCAAGGCATATGACACTGGCATTGTCTGGCATTCACATAATTGTAAAACTACAAGCATCAGAAGTACATAATTTCCAAATCAGTCTATTTATTCATAATAGAAAACATTATCACAACTCTGAAGTAATCAAATAATATTTTACAGCAGATAAATGTAAAAAAATAACTATGGTGTGGAAACATACAACTTGAAATAAACTGATAAAAAAAAAAACTTAAACATTAGCAGTGCTCTTCTTTTTCCTTATCATTCTCATAACTGGGTTTATTCTTAATTCTCTAACTGATCTTTATTTTTCTCTGATAGGGGTGAGTGGTGAGTGATATGGTCATCACTCAGTAAGTAGGAGAATTCTTCCCAGCATTTAAAATCATTTTTTTCAACAAAAACAATAATAGCAGATATATACAAGAATATTCTTATTTTTCAAGAATAAACATGTATCAGAATTATGAACTGAACAAATTATGAATTTCATGGATAACTGATACGAGTCCTCTATATGTTCTATCCTCTAAGGGGTGAGGCTAGGAATCAGGAATCAGGAATCACGTATGTTCAAAATATATATTCCTACCATTACTTCACAAAGTTCTAGTGCTTAGGAATTACATATTTCAGAAATCAAATTTTAAAAACATATAATACGTATATGCTGATCGGTTTTAAATCATATATCTCGAGTTAAAACAAAAAACCCCACTTTGTTGTTCTTGAATAAGAAAGACATGCAAAAAGAATGACTCAAAAATGGTTAGTACTTTTCTTGAGTTCGAACAATGCTTGGACGGAACTTTGACTTGACATTATGGCAGCACTTTAACTCGAAAATGTTGGAGAATTTCGTCACACTTGGAAGCTGGTGAAGTTCGAAAAATTATAAAGTGTTTGATGTAGTATTATGTGGCTTGTGTCTAGCTTAAGGTCCTTATTTATAGGCTCCAAAGGTGAGCTAAATGGTCATCAATTCATAGCCATTTATTTAGTTTAAATGTCATTAATTTGCTCTTATGATAGTTGTTACAAGTCCATGTGTATTCAGCTGAATATGTCCCTTGGAATTCTTGTGCTTAATTGTGCCATAATCTTTCAGGACTTCACATCCCTCCCTTTTTATTGAAAGTTTCTTCCTCGAAATTTGAGTTGGCTTGAGCAGGCACGATATTATTTGATAAGTTCAAATAGACATTAATGGTAGTATAAAACTTTTCGGTGCAGAATCAATATAAAAAAGTCAGAATATTTTCACATGAATTGAAAATATAATTCATGAGTATTTCAGAATGGTTGGAGGAATTTGATTTCTTATTCGTTACATGAAATGGAGCTTCACTAACCCTAACACGTTATCGGAGTCCTAATGGAATTTGGCATCAAGATCTTTCTCCCTTGAGATCTGGAGAGTAATCCAAATGTGTTTTTCGCATTTTCCATTGCTTAGGGAGTAGACAATAATACCGCTTGAAAAGACTAGAACTCTTAATCCAGTTATGCTGGTGTTATTCTATAAGGTTTTTCTAAGTTATTAGGCTTGACAACCAATTTCTAATAAAAATCGAAGTTATAAACGGATGTGTAGCACTAAAATCAAATAGAACATAAGGGGGCATTGTTTTTATTTAGAATGATACCTGCTAGAACTTTGTTTGGGTTTCCAGCTTCATCTTGTGTTAAAGCGTATTTTCAAGCATTAGGTTTGTTCTTCTTTTAGTTGGTTAGGAATTGTTCCATCAATTGGATTATTTCTCGAGGCTATCTATGGGCACTAAGCAAGGCGGTGGTCCATCATTCCACAACGGAAACAAGCTGCACCGTTTCTTCGACATTTTCTGGTGTGAGAGAACCCACAATTTTGGCATTTAATTTCACTAGGTCCCTTGGTTATTACTGGACTGATTACATACAAATTTTGGTATCTTGAATTTATGGCTCTGTTGTGAATACTGGCCAGGATGAGGATGCTTGTTCTTGTTTTCTTCCTCTCTATGTTTAATATCTGTCTCAGATCTAATGGCTGCTCCCATCAAATTAGCAAAGCTCATGGGTTGGTAAACTTCCATAGTTGACTGAATTTTTTGCCCAAACCTCTCTGGAAAGATGCATCTTCATGGTATCATCCACCATGATGGGGACATACGTTCCGATGTCTTTGAGCTTGGAAGTGTAATCCACTACGATTATATCTTGAGTTTGAGTGAATTTTTCAAAGTCACTTAAACATATGTAGTCTAACCTCTGTAGGATATTACTGCTTCAGAAAGGCTTCTCAAAATTGTGGCCAAGTGATTTGCTCAGTTCCTGTCATGGTTGGTGAAATCATCTCCCACTATTTGCTTGCTTTATCCTCTAAGAATGGTGTTACTACATTCACCTTAAGTCCTTCAGAGACTTCGAGTAATTGAAGTTGGGTCTCAATCTGTTTCAGCCAGTTGTGGGTTACTTCTGGATTCGAGTTGTCATTGACTGTTGGAACTAGGTTATTATTTAGGGATTTTTAGTTATACTTGATCCCATTTTGATGTGGGGGTAGAGGTGGTGGGTGGTTGATGTTTGGGATATCAATCCTTGGAGCATCGTTGCCACAATGGTGGCTATAGCCATTAGATCCGCTTGATTCAGGTTAAATGTTGATGGAGGTGATGGTGCATTCTCTTCGTTGTTGATGTTGTCATTGCGATTGTTAATGCGATTAGCGTATCGAGGGTTGCAGTTGTTACGACATATTTTTTCCATTTCCTATATGCATGAACGTTTCTAAGTTATTTCCAAAAATATTTAGAGATATATGATAAAAAGGTGGCTCAAACAGGAAATCAATCAAGAAATAAATTAAATAAACTTTTACTGATTTCAATTCGGATATGAAAGCATAAATAAGATAAATAAAAATAGATTGTAAATCTTCGTTAGAATCGATGATCAAACAAATAGTTTCGACATCTCAAAATAAAAAATTGGAGATTTTGATAGAGATGGATAGCATACGTCATAAGGTTATCAGAACATTTTATGAAATCAAATACCGAGTTTCATACACAAACTTATGGGTTCTACAAGATTTTCAAAAATTGAAGCGCAACATAGGCCCCTGATAAGTGCGCTTAGTATCAGGTTCCTCAGTGCCAGTGCCTCGAATTTGCTGCGCTGCGTCGCCTTCTGGTGGCGCTGAGGCGCCAGCTCCTCGAATTTTTGATGTTGAGGAGCATACAGCTAAAATTTCTGGCACTGGGGTACTTGATCTACGCATTTTCGCAACAACTATGCACTAAGGCACCCAAAATTCTCCCAACCAAATTATGAACATCACGGCTATGATATCACTTAAATGCCACGCCCTGAGACCAAGACGTATGACATCGGCGTTGTTTTACAAACAACAAGCCTTAGTATTACAGAATTTCCAAACCAATCTATTTATTCATAAATAGAAAACATTGTCTTTAAAACTCTGAAGTAATCACATTATATTTTACAGCAGCGGAATATAAAATATTAAGTATAGTCCAGAACCATACAACTTGACTGATAACAAAATGAAATTTAAATATTGGCAGCGGTCTTTTCTTTCAATACCATCCCTATAACTGATTTTGTTCTTCATCATTTAAACGATATTCATTCTTATCTGAGAGAGAGTGACTGTGTGAGTGATATAGTCGTTACTTAATAAACAGAGGAATTTCTCTCAGTGTTTAAAATCAATTTTTTCAACAAAAACAATAATACACTAAACAAATTATGAATTTAATGGCTAACTGATCATTTCATTCTTAATTATATGTTCTCCTCTAATGGGTGAGACTAGGAATCATAAATCAGACATGTTAAGGATATATATTCCTATTATTAGTTCACAAAGTTCCAGTGCTTTGGAAATAAATATTTCTTAAATCAGATTTTTAAAAATTATAATATATACCTGCTGCTTGGTTTTAAAACATATATCTCAGGTTAAAACAAAAATCCCACTTACTTGGTTGTTCTTGATAAGAAAAACATGTAAAAGGATTTACTCGAAAATAGCTAGAACTTTGCATGAATTCGAACAATGCTTTGTCAGAACTTCTACTCGATATTATGGCAGGACTTTTACTCGAAAATGTTGCATAATTTCATTTCCCTTGGCAGCTGGTGAAGCTCGAAAAAGCATGAAGTGTCTGATGTAGTATGTATAGATGTTGTCTAGCTTAAGGTCCCTATTTATAAGCCTCCAAAGATGAGCTAAAAGATCAACAATTCATGACCATTTATTCCATTTAAATGCCATTATTTTGCTATTATGAGTGTTGTTACAAGTCAATGCGTATAGCCGTATATGTTCCTTAAAATTCTTGTGCTTAATTCTATCATCATTTTTCAAGTCTTCACAAATATTATACGTCTATTGTAAAAAAAAAGTTTATTTATGTAAAATAAAATCGAAAAACATCACCCTTTGTTTTTGAGATAAGGATCAATATCATATAACCAACTTAATTGGATGCACATTTTCTAAAAATCAATATTTATTCTTCTCTACTAAAATATTTATTTTTAAAATTTATAATATAAATATATATAAATCCGACTCCAAATTAATGAGGGGAAGTTGATGAAAAATCCTCAATCAAAATAGTTCTTTGGGTTCACTCCCTACCCACAAAATTGTGGTACTATGTCATACAAAATGTGGTACACTTCATGTGGAAATGTGGTACTAAAAAAGTACCCAGGGACTGAACACAAAAAAAATCGACGGCAGGGAGTTGAAGTCCAATTTCCCGAATTAATGAGGCATATTATCTACAGGCAACCTTTTTGTCTTGTAGTACGATTTAAGTTGCATCGATGGAAACTCAACATTTTAAAAAAAATTAAGTGTTTAATTAACGGAAGAAAATAGGACCCCTGAAGTGACTTATGACTAATTAGTAGAAAAAAATGCTAAGTTTTTCTTGTTCTAATTATGGGAAATGGGATCCACTCGACGGACCATAATTGGATAAATTAATTGACTATTATATGTGATTAATTAACAATTAGTGACATTAAAGTTTAAGGCACGATGGAGACATTTTATCTTTGAGTTATTAACTTAAACAACTTTGATTTATAATACAATAACTAATGTCTTTTTATTTATATGGATTATTTTTGAATTTTGTGGGAATTTTTTTAAAAAAAATCGATTTACGGCCATAAAATTTAAATTATTTTGTATTATTTGGACTTTAAAACATCTCCTTTAGTTATTATTCTTTTCAGTTATTGAGTTGAAAAAGTGAGGGTGCTTGAATCCAAAATACTTGATTGATCTTCCTCCGAAATAATTTTATTTGATTTTCTGATTTTTCTTATTGCAGAAATTAGATTAAAAACAAACGAAAATGTCTAGTATTAAACTTGACAAGATAGTACCTTATATGGATGCAATCAAGTCGAGTCGAGTCCGATTCTTGAATATTTGAGCTTGACTCATTTATAATCGAGCTGAACTCGAGCTTTATTTAACGAATATATTCATGGCTCACGAGCTTATTCAAGCTTTTATCGAACTTAAACGAGTTTAATAAATATGAATTATACATTTAAATCTTCATTAAATTCATTAAAAAATAAATTATGTATTTAGAGAAAATTATAAAATTTTTATAAAAAATTTTAAATTTATTATAATAAATAAATTTAATAGATTTTTCAATATATTTATAAGTAATGTGCGAAATAAAATATTAAAATTATTATTATTTATCTAAAAGATAGACTCATGAACTTATCAACGAACATGTTTACGAGCTAACCGAGCCAAACATTATAAAGCTTGAGTTTGGTTCGTTTATGTTAACGAGCCTCATTAAACGAGCTTTTATCGAATCGAACTTTGAATAACTCACAAACGATTTGGTTCATTTACATCCCTAGTACCTTACTGTGAAAAAAGTGAAATTCGTCTTGTAAAATTGTGTTTGGCCTCCTTGTCGCTAAAAATTAGGTTTAAATACAATAAATTCATTTTTTTATCATTTGTAATTATTTTTCATCTAAACTCTAACAATGCGTTAGATATTGCTGACATGTCCGATAATATTTTAGTAGAGATGACCAAAAAATAATATATGTCGGATCATATGACGAATTTTACATTTTTTTAAATCCCTGTCCTTTTCTTGTTGATTGTTTTGATATATTCAAAACCATAATAATATAATTATTGACTAAGCATAATTTACGAGTTTATATTTTTATTTTTAACAATATTCTCATGTTTACTTTATCAAAGTATGTGGTAGGCCTATTGTCCTCCAATATTGCTCCATCTTAAAGCTAAAAGATTAATCATTGCTCCTTTTTCATTTGCTCCCGAAGTGTCCTTTTTGTGAAATAATGAAATCCCCTTTTACTTCCAAACTCAGCTTCTATCTTTACAAGCAAAACCCTATTTTTTCAAGATCGATATGGTGAATGATTTCCGTCACAAGCGGACCCAACAGGGTCCACTTTTTTTTTTTTTTTTTTTTTTTTTTTTTTTGTAGAAAATTGTTGAAATTTTGATGTACGAAAGTTACCATTCCCTCCATTCATGGTGCATACGAAAATCCCCTCTCGCTCGACTCTATTATAAATATTGAGTAGGTTTCTTATGAGATGATCTCACGAATCTTTATATGTGGATCAATCTTACCGATATTCACAATAAAAAATAATACTCTTAGCATAAAAAGTAATACTTTTCATGGATGACCCAAATAAGAGATCTTTCTCACAAAATACGATCCGTGAGACCATCTCACACAAGTTTTTGTCATAAATATTTACAGTTAAGTAGGGACGGAGCCACCCCAAATGCTGGGATGAGATTCGGCCTGTTGTCGATTTTTCAGAACATTTAGTACATTTAGTATATTTAATTTTATTTTTTATTTGTATGATAAATTATTTAACTTAGCTCATTCTAAAAATAATATTTACAAGTTTTTGGTTTTTTTATTGTAGCCAGGTAATAAAATTACTGGACTAAATTTAACTTGATTTGAATTAACAAATCAATTTGTACAAATATAGAGAAACTTGTTCAAGAACCAAAAAAAAAAAAAAAAAAAGAGCCTTTGCCAAAAATCCAGTAAATTATAGTAAATTACCTGACAAAAAAATAAAGAACAACTGAGAATTCATTTAGAATTATTCAACAAAGAAAAATATCGAAGTGGGTTATTAGGCTTAAAAAACTTTGTTGGGTGAGTTTTTTTTTTTGCCGATTTTCTGAAAAATAAAATATTAAGTATAATAGAACATCGACGGCATTCAACTTATAATAAAGATTTGATTAAATATATTATTGATTTTATATCTAAAAAACTCACATGTATAATTTTTTCACCTATTATTTTCTTAACTTTGTTCATTCAAACAACTTTTCGAACATTATAGTTATTACAAGATCATATTATAATAATTTTTGGTGTTTTAGCAAAAGAATAAAACAAATAGTTTTACTTATCAAAAATAAAAAAAAATATATTATGTATCGTACCGCGGGGCGCTGCCCCCCCGCAACCCATAATTTCGCAGTTAGTTCGCAGTTGGTTCATGTTCAATTTTTTTTTCCAGGGTACATTCTTGTTGTTTAATTGTATTTGACTCGATGTATCTGATTTAGCCAGTGATTTGATGTGGGAAAAAAATAACTGACAATATTCTTGAATGCATTTGAAATCCATTACAACGTCGTACGCATAAATATGCATAATTTCACCATTAGTGGATATATAAATTAAACTCGTCAGAACAAGCTAGATGATTTTAAAATCATACTTCTAGATCTAGACTTCATGCATGGTTTCAAATTTTTCTCCACCTTTGGGTTTGCTACAGTTAAAGTGCCTTCTATGGTCATTTTCGATACCTCTACTGGTCTATATTTAAAATTCCTGTACGTATCCATGCATGTGAATGATGATTGTTTGGTTTGTAGTTAGTAACAATACGTGCATACCTCAATACTATAATAGTTAAACTTTCAAATTAAGTTAGGTTGAGTTTCAAGTTCCAATTCACTTAATTTAATAGTAAATAAAATACTTTCTCGTGAGGATGAAAAACGTTTTTTCAATTCAATTTTTTTTAAAAAAAATAAATATTTTTCAATGAAATCCAACTTTATTAGGCTTACATTTGATGTAATAAGATAAATATTTGTGTTGAAATATATAATTTTCATTTGAATGGAACCAAAATATATTACTAATTTTAAGTGAAATAATTGTCTTCCAAATTTTGTATTTAATTTAGATAAGAATTGTTAGGATCGATGGAATAATTTAAAGGGAGGTTGAATAATGTACTCAAACTTTTCACACTTCTGCGTCTGAAAAGTTTGCTTCAAACTGTTTTAGGGAGATAGAAGTTGATCTCGTTCTTTAGAAGTGTAGGAGACTACTGAGAATTTCCGAAACAGTACACAACACTAATGAAACAAAAAGCAGTAGTAAGGAAAATATAACGCAAGAGTTGTTTTTGGAAGTTCGAAGGACAAAACTCTTCTGTGTTTCCACTTCTTCTGTTTCCAGAAAGGTAACTAGAAGAATTTGATTAGTACGCACTAGTACAAATCCACTTCAACAGTTTTTACTCTTGCCAATTGAAACTCTTAGTTACAACTCAACTTTGACAGGAATACTGATTCTGGGAAAGTCTCTTTCCACATATTACAATCACTTTACATCATGTAACTGTTGGATCTCGGTTTTCTCGTGCCCAAACGCAGCGGAAGTTTTAAAATTTTTATTTTATTTTGACAATCAAAATATATTTCGACACTCGTATGATTTTTAATTAAACACACATAAAATGTTTAAAACTTTTACCTTTGTTGATTAAATCACTTGGCTCCAACTAATCCGGTATTGACGGATCTAGCTCTTGATGAATCCCTACGAACTTTCTTCAAGGACTCATTTCTTCTAATCAGGTCCACTACTAGATGATTTGTTTCTCTTCTAATTCGCACTAGAAAAATTAGAAGAAATTTTTACGTTGGAGATTGAAAACGAGAGACAGCTCAAAGTTTTCCTTCAAAAGGAAGTGGCCGAATTTTCAAGATTTGGGAAAGAACTTTTTCGAAATTTGTGAAGGTGGTGGCTAGGGTTATGGCTTGATTACACATATTTATAATTAAGTCATAACCCAAGATTCATAATTAACATTAATGGACCTGATTAATTATTTGGGCTAGTCCAACTAGTTTAATTAATTAATCAAGGTCCATTAAGAACTGTAATTATTTAGTATGTTGGACTTGTACTCCTACAAGCCCATTAAACATACTTCTCACTATATTTAATTAACTCAACTTTTGAGCTTAATAAATTAAATACATTATAAATTCAACATTTGAATTTAATATTTAAATTATAAATTCAACTCCTTGAATTTATCATCTCCAAAAACTTAATATTTAATAAACTCAACTTTTAAATTTAATAAATTAAATTCTCAAATTTTATAAATTCAACTCCTTTGAATTTATTCTCCCAAAATTTAAATTTAATTATCATAAATTCAACTCCTTGAATTTACTATATCATAATTTAAATTCAACTCCTTGAATTTACTATATCATAATTTAAATTCAATTTCTTGAATGTACTATCTCAACGGGAACAAACGATCCAGTGCTTGTGTGACCCTCAATGGTTCAGGGATACAGCTAGCCGTTGGTTCACAACTCCTTGTGATTCAGAATAATATTTATTCTTATTCGGGCTTACCCTAGTTAGCCCCATTCTTTTCATCAACACCTTGATCAAGAATGTCAGAACTAATTTTTTATTGTACCCATCAGATCATTGTAAGAGCGTTTAGTAGCATCGTCTCATGATCCCCTAGGTATCACTGATAGTGCCAACAAGAACCAGTCGATTATGATTAACGTACAGTACGGTCCCTTCATGATCTCATATATCCCAATCGAATCTGCAACCATTGGTTCATCAAGGGTTTCATATTAATTCGATAACTATGTGACACATATAATAGTGGCATCGCGTGTACTATTTAGAAAACTCCTTCTCCAACGTACATCTCATATCCTGACCAGAGATTCCATGCACTATTATTACTTCAGATCACATAGGATATCCACACCCGTATGTGAGAGGTGAATCCCCGACTACAATGCACTGGCTCCTATATGTGTCGCAACTGTACCCAACCTCGCCACCTGATGACTCTCCTGAAGCCGATAAATGAGTCGAATCACAGCCATAGCATATAGAGCCTCAGTGTTGTCTTGCGTCGTAAGGACTAATGGTGTACAATCATAACCACAGACTTATCCTCTATTTGAATGATAACCACTTGAAAAGTCTGAGGGAGGGTTGTTCGGTATGATCATCATATGACTACCCATCTGCATGTTTGGACATCTCTATGCCCTTACCAAGAAACGCAATACACAACATCACAGATGCTAGTCTCGAGCTCAAGCGACATTTATCCATATTTTAGGCGGCTGAATCGACTAGGAACGAATTTAGAATATGCAGTATTTACAAATGAGTTTCAACATCGAATTACGATTCATTTGTATTAAAGAATAATCAAGGATTTTATCTATGCAGCTTGCTTGGGTATACAGATAAAGTAAAACGAAACCATTAAAAATTAAATTATATTAAAATAAAGATTGTTTATTACACTTGAGTCAATAAATTCCCCAACCAACAGTTGGTTTACAGGGCATCTACTCTGACAATAACATATAATACTATGAATAAGTGTGAATATCATCAGCACTCTGATCAAAACTTGAGTGCATGTTGATTTTATTTATTTTCTGCATGCTTGGAAGACTTGAAACTTAGAGAGATGATTAATAAAAGTATTCGGAGATATTTTAAGAGGGTTTTTGTAAATCATCTTGGAGATTTTCAACATCGAATAAAAATGGCTCTTTCATCAGTTGAGAGTACATGTACCAAAAATAGACTTTGTAATTTCTTTATACCCAAAATGGTAGCGAGCAATAAATGGTCTCTTAAGTTTAATTCATGAAGCGTACTATTCAATCAGAATGGCCTCATAAATAGAGACATTCTCTGACATTCAGTACACACAATCAGATACGGGCTACTGAACGTATTCTTTAAGATGCTTAATACTCTACTGAATTTTATTGATCTAACAGATTCAAAACTACTGCTTCTGTTTTCTTGTAGTCTAGTATAATACTGACTGCTGTTGTCTGTGAAAAACTCTGTATTGGATTTTCATAATCTTTAAGAGGGAACACATCACCCAAACTAAAAAAGTCCTAACAATAAACATGTTAAAAAATTTGTTAATCTACATACATTTTTTTATAATATATATGGATAGTTAAAAATATTTTGTTCAAGGAAATTTGGGGGAAAAATATACTGGACACCCAAATTACACACCGCATTCATTTTGGGCACACTTATGCAAAGATTCAAAAGAATAATAATGATTAAAATCTAGACCAATCACTTAATTTCATGTGATAAAAAAATCAAATCATGAAGCAAGGGAATATTACTAACTAAGATGGTTATAGAAACTTATATTCTTATTGCTCTACTCTGATTCTAATTAGAGGTAATAGCATTCAGAATAAAATTTAATAAACATGCGCACGTCAATTCTAGATGTATATAATGTAAAAAAAAAAAATCTAGTTGTACATAATTTAATTATTATAATTTTCTTGAAATTACAACTAGTTTGTTGGGATCGGAACAAATTTAGAGTGGATGAATAATTTTTGTAAAAAATATTTGTGAAAAACGAGCTCCTTTAACAATGTTTTAGGCTGTTAACAATTTTTTGAATAGCTAGACTTTGTTGAATCACTAAGAATAAAAAAGTGCGGAAATAATTCGGCTAGACTAGCGATAACGTATATTTATTAAATATAATCAACAGTTAAAAAAATGGCTAGATATGTAAAGTGAATATGTATGAGAGAGAGATTTCTTCGATGTTTGGAGATCAATACTTCTACGTCATTCATTATTCCACATAGGAAGAAAATACACTAAAAGACTTTTGCTTTACAACACTTAGTTACAACTCACTTCAATTAGAACTTATCAATGCCTAAATCAAAACTCTTAGTGATCACATAAAAACTTCTGATTGTTTAAGAACCATCGTTTTACCACAAACCAATATAAACACCAACGGTTAGCTTTGATGATTTGAGCTGATAGGGAAGTACAAATGATCCTTAGAAGATCTGATATAACTAGGCGTGTGCTACATGAGCAAGTTGAATTTGAAAGAATAAGTGTGCCCAAGATCTTGTAATGCAGACTGGAAATACGTAATGTTCTATCTTAGTTATCGTTCGTTCCTTTTTTTCACCTCTGAATATGCATATTTTATATTTGAAAAGCTTCAACGGTTGGAGAATGTTTTTCAATGATCATCTGTTCTAACTTTCGACATAATGGTATGATCATTTTCAATCATCGTACACTTCACTAAATGCATTTAATGTCCCTTTTTTTTTCCGGCTTTAGCTCTTTTAGCCTCTGAAAAGTTGATTGAATTTCGACACTTTGGGAAATTTTTATTTTCTGCAAAGTTTAAGTGTGTTCAAAAGTACGGTACGTTACAATAACCGCGTACTTGAAAATTTTGAGGGAGGGTTGTTAAATGATTCATCATATGATCATTTATCTGAATATTGCGACATCTTATATTTAATGTCTTTATCCATGCATTTTGCATGGGTATGTAAATAAAGTAGATGTTGTAAATGGATAAAATATTATTAAAATTAAGATTATTTTTAAATAAGAATCAATAATGTCCAAGCCACAAGTTGATTTACTAGACACACCTACTCTAATACTATATCAGTGTTGCATTGATGTCACATCAGTGTCACATCGAAAGAAAACTAAAATTTCCAAAAAAATTAAGATAATAGACTAAGAATGAAATTTTTTCAAAATAAAGAACTTAAACCGCATACAAGAGTGGAAAATACAATTTTATCAACAAACAAACATGGCTTGCTGGTTTGTATGAAATTGGTGCATGTCGTGTTAATGGCAGAAGATTTTATAATAAAATTAGGTATCATTTCAAAAAATTTTGTTATGCTACTAATATTTGTACTCGCTCGCCTATTCTGCCCAAGCCTGGCTGATCCCAGTACTTGGGATCCTATGGATGAAGACATGATCTTCCGTTTCTACTTACGAGGGTCAACAAAAAAATAGGCCTTAATCATTGTTGATGAAAATAAATGCCCAAGATCCTATAACTTTGAAAACACGTATTGATCATGAAAAAGTGCAGCTACGTAAAGTTTGTTAGAAAATACATGATGTCTACGTAGAATTATTTGCCAAAATAATTGTTATACCTTAACATATACAGTTGACAAAATGTCGTTTTAAGGTTAGATGGGAACAAAATCTGGGCCCTATTGTTAGGGTCCATTTTGACGCTTTCTGTCGGGACACCTGATTCGCTTGGTTCCCAACATATTTAAGAGTAGAACAAGTGAGAAATTTACTCAGAGTAAATTATTTTAAAAATTATCATACAACATAACTTGGCCCTTCCCAAAAACAAAAATGGGACACCATTCTTGCTGCAACCAGCAAAAGGTGAAGAGGGGGCTTTGGTCACCGGAGGAAGACGAAAAGCTCATAAGATTCATCACTACTCATGGATATGGCTGCTGGAGCGAAGTCCCGGAAAAAGCAGGTTCGTTCTAGCCTGCTCCTCCAACTCGATTAAGTTTTTCGACCAGCATGTTCGTTCTAGCCTGTTCCTCCCACCCGATTAAGTTTTTCGACCAGCATGTGTACCGACAACGTTTCGGTCTTGTGGGAGTAGTAGTTTTGATCTAATAAGTTAACTAAGACATTTCTTGTTGTAGCCAGGGTTTCAAAATATGGGTTTTTTCAGAATTTTCGATCGACCGGTGTATTTTGTAAAAATATTACCAAAAATAGGATATGGGCACTTAAAATAAAAAAAATAGGTTTTAATTTCTTGGTGTTTTGTCCACATATTTTAATTTATTTATGTGATATTGTGATCTAACCCTAATAATGAGTAGTATCATGAAAATTTTGTGTTTGCAGGGCTTCAAAGATGCGGGAAGAGTTGTCGATTGAGATGGATAAATTATTTGAGACCTGATATTAGAAGGGGAAGATTTACCCAAGAAGAAGAGAAGCTAATCATCAGCCTTCATGGGGCTGTAGGGAACAGGTATTATATATTGACTAAATATGTATTCTTCCACTCCAAGTTTTTCTTTGTATCCGAAACTATCGAACATGATATATGTTTGTTCCGAATGAATCGAAGAAAAGCTATTTATTTCTCAGCTTGGAAATTGTACTTGATCGAACCGTGGCCTAGATCTTGATACTTCATGTTTGCTCGGAATCGAGTTTTGCTTATAACTGTACTTCACTTTCAGAAAAAATGTTTTAGGAGCTTTTGGCTGACAAATTTTGAAGTTGTTGAGCAGACAATGTCATGATTTGTTTAGCGCTCAATTATGGTGGATTATTTTAGGGTTTGTTCAAAATTACTTGTCATAGAAGATGGACTTTCAAGATGGCTTCGTTTACACATTTCTAATTTAGATACTAAGCTTCAAACTAACATGAAAATATAGCTTATTAATTCACTATACACATTAAATATATGGGACTTCCATTATACAAATTAAGTTACTCTAAATGTATAGTATGCCATATTATATATAATCATAAGAACTTGGTGTAATTTAGGTCTTTCTTCTTACAATATTATTTCTCTGCATCTTCATCAAGTACTAAAGTGCATGTCAAAATGAATTGTAGATGGGCTCATATAGCCAGTCATTTGCCTGGAAGGACTGACAATGAGATAAAGAACTACTGGAATTCATGGATCAAAAAGAAGATAAGAAAGCCATCGAGAACGTCGACAAAAACTAAGTCTAGCGCCGACCAAACTTCCCAGCTCACATTCGAACAAAGCAGGCAATTACCACACTTCTTGAATCAAGACATGGCCGTAAAATCACAATTCCAAGAAACCGTTATCCCATTACCTGGTGCCTCGTTCATCTTTGACATCGGTTCAACATTCGAGAACTCAAACGAGAATAACAATGCTCGAATGGATCACGTTTTCCAAGAAACTGCTGGATTGGATTCGGAGTCATGGCAAATAAGCCATAACCTTGATCAAATGCAAGCCAGTGATCAAATACTCCAACCGATCGCGATGTTTACTAACACAACCAATTCGGGTCTTCTGTCACCTTTGATGGAGAATTTTATGCTCCCGATTGAAGTGCAATCTTGTGGCATCAATATGGGAGGAGGAGGGCAAATGGCCCTTGATTTTTTGCAAAAAAATGAAATGAATGAATGGGGTTTGATTGAGTCTCAACAATGTCCAAGCTATGTGTTTTGGGACCAAGCAGGACAACTCGGTGTGGAGGAAATTGACCCATGTTCATCAAACATGGAAACGATGTTGTCTACTTATCCATCATGCCTTTAACTGAAATATATATATATATATATACATATATATAGTATTTAACATTGATTTCTTTATAACCCAAGTAACAATTATATATTGTGTGTGCAGTACTATCTATTTTATGTATTTCTTTTCTGTTTTCGAGATGAATTAAGTTATACATTTGAGATGGTGAAGAAAGTGGTATCTTCCCAAAAAATTTGTATTTTAAATTTTTTCTTGGATATATATGTAAATAAACGGAAAGAAGAAATAAAGGAAGTGATTCTCCACATCGTGTTTCTTTTCATTATTGTAAATATATACACACACGGGCAATCGTACGTGACTCGCATATCGTGCGTAGAATAGATTACGTACGTTTAGGTCACGTGTCAGTGGTTGGATTCATTGTGGGGAAACGTGATTTTTGTTTGTTTACTTCATAATTATTTATTTAACTTAGTTTGATAGTTTTTATATTTCAATCTATCATGAATTCTTTTTGTTAACAATGATATTGGTCCTCTTTCGCACAATTATTTCTAATAATGCTAGTTTAAAATTGAAAAAATTAACCTCGAATTATTCATTATTTTTCAATTTTTGGTAAAAGTAATATGATTATCAAATCTCTCCTTAATATTGAATATTTTTTCAAAAATAATATATTACATGTTTACTGTGATGCCTTGTTTCCGGCTCACTTGCAAGAATTCCGATTTTATTAATATTTGTTGGATCAATTAAGTTTCGATGATTTAATATAAACATTTAATAAGAGTCTAGCTAAACTGAATTCATAAAAGTATATTGAATATTCATCTGTAATTGCTTTCCCAAGTCAGACTGATATTAAATCATAATTGATCTTCAAGCGTCATTAAATATTCGAAGTCAACTGAATATCAAATGTCACTGATTCACAACGTCTACTGATTTATCCATCTAACTGAATCAATCAGGTAATTCAATGAACAGACTCTGAAGATTGTCCAAACATTCTTTTTAAGGGTCAGAGCCCAACTGAGGAAATCAGATGAATATCCTCTGTACAATAACATCTTTTCAATCCGTTAAAATGTCAGATTTCATATGCGCTATTAGAATCTACCTTTCGTCATAAAATACGATGACATGGCACAATTCTTACTATATCTGGAATGGCTATTCGATTCAACAAGATGAATATTTGATCATTACCTATAATTAGATCAGCTTCGTGAACATTCAAACACGACATTATTTTACAGAAGTCTTATTATGTGATATAAGTTTACATAGCCTAACCGATCAAGCATAATTCGAAGCACACACTTAGTGTTCATATCAGATAATTGATTATCAATTTTGCTAGATGTATTTTGTTCAAAAATATATGTAACTGATATTAAGTGTCTTACTAATCAGATTGTTTTAAGTTGTGAGAATAGCTAAGAGTTTCAGTAGGATAGAGAAAATCCCTGGTGAAGTAGGTCAAATTGTTTGTAATCACCAAAGTCTTCTAGTGAAATCCTTTCTGAAAAGAAATAAGAAAAGACGTAGTAGTTTTTAATTCTCCGAACTTCCATAAATAAACAATTATTTTGTGCATTTATTCAGTTTTTCTAGCCTAATTGTTCTTGATCCTTACCGTTTATTGTTCAAACCGATTCAATAAGCCTTTTTTCGCAAATTTTCATAAATGTTTGTTTACTGAACCTGACCGTCAATAATTAAAATTCAAGTGTTGATAACCTAACCGAATTTTTTGAGATTTTATAAAGATTTTTTATTTACCCTTCTCTAATAAATATCTCGATCCTAACAAATGGTATTAGAGCACGTTAATTCTTGTATCTGAACAATATAAAACATACAATTTCCTTCTCCAGCGAGATTTCAATATTCTCTAAGGAAAATTTTTATGACTGAAAGATAAGGATGCATGCTCTTTTAGCTGTACGAGATGACAATTTGTGATACATTATTATAGAAGGACCAATGAAGATTTTGAAGTTGAATACAAACATTTACATTTCAAAAGGTGTACTGCAAATGGTTGAAAACCAAGGACATAATGGACCATCAAATATAAGAAGAAAGTCAACTTGGATAATGTGGCTAAGGACATTATATATGATACATTGCATAGGAATATATTCAACAAGATTAAAATGTGCTGAACTGCAAAGGATATTTGGAAAAATCTAATTCATCTATGAGAAAGCAATGAACAAATGAAATAAAACGAACAATCTGTTGTAATATAGAATTTTGATAGATTCGAGATAAAGCCTAGATAATCAATTTATGGCTTTGATGAGAGAGTAAGCAGCATAATAATCGAATTGGATGTTGTTGGAAAAGAATACGGAAACAAATAAATTTCCTTGAAATGATGAGGACATTCCCAAGGTAGTGGGATGTCCAAATAGTGGTCATGCAAAATCAAAGGATTTGAATAAGCTTGAATTGCATGATATGTTCACTTATCTTAAATCATTTGAGTTTGGGTTGGAATCAAGGATCGATGGTGAGTCCACCTCAAAGGTAAGGTGACTAAAGCATTGGTTGCTGCAACAATCGAGTAATGATTTCATGTCATTATTCGTGAAGAAGTTTTTGAACTTTCTAAGGAAAAATAAAGGAAACTTTCATAATTCTAGCAGGAAAAACTATCACAAGAAAGAATCCACTGATGAGGATGTTGGGATCAACAGATTTTAAATGGATGTGAATAAAATTTTCAAAAATTTCTTACAAAACTTGAGTTGTCTTTAATAGTTATTAGATGTTAAAACGCTTTCTTGAACGGATAGTTTAACTTGACCACTTAAAATGATTTTGAATGCGAAAAACGGTCCGATTACACTTAGTGATAAAGTATATATTCTGTTAGAATCAGAATTTCGGAGTTTGACAAATAAATCTTTTGAAGATTGCAGAACTGATCGGCGCAACAGAATTTATTCGAACTGAAACTACCCAAACTGAAATTGCCCGAACTGATAATTAATGAGTTAAATAATCGGAGTCAATCAAACTGATCGAAGCTAACTGAATCTATAAAGATTACTAAACCATCAGTTGGAACTGATAAATTATACAGTCAGTTCAACTGATCAGCTATATAATCAACTATTAATCAGTTTGACACGTCATCAGTTAAAGCATAGCTTACAACCGACAATTTGTACAAAAGCAGACTGTAACTCATAGTGGGAGCTTTGTATATCAGAATGTCATAGTGTACTATTGTCAGAAGAATGTTGACATATTCAGAAAGGACATATCAACGGATAAGTATTAATTAATGCATTCAATGTTATCGTTGGAAGCAAAGCCTATAAATAAAGACTCTGTTGTCTGCCGATGGGAAGAAAATTCAAAGTTTCAGATCCCAAGAAAGAACTGAAGCTAGAGATCCAACTGCTGGCTGATATTATTCCAAAGGGCGTCCTCGTCAAGGTAGGTTCATTCGCTGCCCTCACCCTAGAAAAATTTCAAATCATGACTACGATCATGAAAGGCACAAGATTGAACTGGTCAATCATTATTTTCAATATCCTGAAGAACATGGTTCAATATTCCAAGCAGTCGAATGGTTTCGCTCTGTAGCTTAGCTATTTGCTGAAGAGCTCTAGTCTCGTTGATGACTTAGCTGAAAAGTCTTCCAAGTTCAAGGTGTTCAATGCCAAGAACGTTCAGCCACCAAAAACCAAGCTGGACATCTCGCCTGAAAAATTTATCAAGATCAAACAAGAGATTGGGATGATGGCAGCTCCCAAATCTGTGAGGAAAGCCAGAACCAAGGACACGGTTAAGAAACCAACAATCAAAAGAAAACTGATTGTCAGTGAAAGTGATTCGTAGAAGACTCCATCTCCGAAGATTTTTAAGAAGGCACGGTCTGAGAAGGCCAAACAAACTGCTTCTGAAGTGATTCCAGCTGATAGACTGTTGCCTAATGGAGCTGAGGCACCCATAACTACTATACCAATTCGGTCAATTCCAGTTGCACCATCAGCTAAAGAAGCCAGCTGATCATCCATTGAAGCTTGTCACTGAATATGGTGACAAATTGAAGATTGTTGGACATCGCGCACCTCCTATCACTATCACCATAACAACTGTTCTACCAATTGCTCGACCGAAAGGTGTGATAATTAGAGAAAAGGTAGATTCAACTACCACGAGGCTGACCATTTTTATGCCCTTACTAACCCAAAAGGCAAGGGCAAGATGATTGAAGAGCTCAGGACAACCAACACAGTTCAGACTCACATCGATCTCATTTGGAGTGAGATAAATGAGTTAGTTGAGTCTAAGATGGAAGATTTTGATGAATGGGTCAAGTTTCGCACTTCAATGTATGTCAGACGACTGAAGAAGAAATCAGTTTTTAGGGAAATTCATTGCCCTGGAAACAATGTTTTTGAAGACAGTCTAGGCCGTCACTATTGCTCAAGCAATAAAAAGGAGGACTTATTTCTTTGATCCGATGCGCTTGAAGAAGCTGACTGAAGTAACAATTCAGTTGAAACTGAACTACGATCCATTCAGTCCGACTGCTTATAATGATCGAACTGTCATCCAGCAGCTGGATTCAGATCTAATATCTTTGCAAATGAGGATCAAAGTCTGGGAAATAGATCAACAATTATACATACCAGTTGATTCCCAAAGTCCAACATCAGCAGAGCAAGCTCAGCCAACTGGAGTTTAGTCAAAACCATCCAAAGAGCCAGTTGCTGAACAGGTTTCTAGCTCAACTGTTGTTCAGCCTGCTACTTCAGTTCCAGATGCTCAGCAGGAAGCAATTGAAGAAGTTGTTACAGAATTAGAACAACAAACTGAGACTGAATCACAACATCTAGCCATGGTGATTTTCAGTGGAAAGGACAAGAGCAAAACACCTGTCACATCTGAAATCTTGTCTCCTGAAATGCCTATAGTTACTGATATCATGATTGAAGAAATTCAATCCAGTTTGCACAACCTAATCTCAATCGTCTCCGACATGAATTCTATGAAGGAGAATACCATAAAGAACCTCAAGCAGGTTACCAAGGATATCACCTCATTATTTCTCTTTGTAGATCAGCTGAAGAAGGACCGAGTCAAAGTTCTAGCTCTCTTCCAGAGTCAAGGTATGCTTATCAACCGAATTGACTTCGTGCACACAATTATGTCAAAGCGGATGGATTTGATGCAGGAACAGATGCTGAATGCTATATCTCAAGTCAGCTCATAATTCCGCCTTCTCTCTACCCTTGCTGGTATTGACAAAAAGGGGGAAGAAGAGCAGTAGCAGCAGTCAAAGAAAAGAACTAATCAACCAACTGATCAAGGATCTGCTAACAAAGAGCAAAGAAGTGAAGAGAAGTAAGTTCAATTAGATGACAGTCTTTCATTCTTAATTTGTACGAATCTGTACAGTAGAATATTGTCTTATCTACAAAAGTTCAGTTTATTTTATCTACGATGGAGTTTATCAGTTCTTGAATTATATATTTTATCAAACACCAAAAAAGAAAAAATTGTTAGAATTAGAATTTCAGAGTTCGACAAATAAAGCTTTTGAAGATTGCAGAACTGATCGGCTCAATTGAATTTATTGTAACTGAAACTACCCAAACTAAAATTGCCCGAACTGATAATTAATGAGTTAAATAATCGAAGGCAATTGAACTGATCGAAGCTAACTGAATCTATAAAGATTACTGAACCATCAGTTGGAACTGATAAGTTATACAGTCAGTTCAACTGATCAGCTATATAGTCAACTATTAATCAGTTTGACACGTCATCAGTTAAAGCGTAGCCAAAAACCGACAATTTGTACAAAATTAGACTATAACTCATACTGAGAGCGCCACATATCAGAATGTCGTAGTGTGTTATTGTTAGAAGAATGTTGACATATTCAGAAAGGATAAATCAACGGATAAGTATTAATTAATTTATTCAATGTCATCGTTAGAAGTAGAGCCTATAAATAGCCGAGGAGTTCAGGTGACACAAGAATTTTTTTGCACAATTATTCTGAGTGAATTTTGGATTCAAGCATACAAGTTCAGTTACGATATTCATACAGAAAAGCTCACATTTAATATAGATATTTCATAGCTTTAAGGCTATCATTTGAGGTAAACACTAACACATTACATTACTGTATTCGATCTTCTAATATCAGTTTTGCTAAGAAAAAAAATCAGTTGTTTACTGATAAATTTTAAAGGGAACTAAGAGTTTCAGTTTGGCAATGTCTAGGTCCAAACTGAAGTGGGTTATTACAGCTTTTGTAATTAATCAAAGTCTTTTAGTGAAAAACATATCCTTGTAATAGAAGGGATGACGTAGGAGCATTTGAAGTCTCCGAATATCCATAAAATCTTTTTGTTCTTTGCTTCAATTATTCTTTGAGTATCTAGGAATTTATTTATTTTTTCAAAATCAACATCATTTTTCATTTAAATATTATTTTTAGGCGAGTTTATTATGTTGAGAGAATGTAACTAATCATTGAATTTGGAATCCACATCGTTTGAATAGGTAAAATTTATATTTTTATGTTTTTACACAAATTGGTACACTTGCACCTGACACGCCCGTAATCTACAAAATTTTGCGCAAACAGTTATATATTTAAATTAGCTGTAAAATATCTAACTGCGATGGTCTTGTGATGCGATAATGGTTGATCAAGCTCCAAAGAAATCATGGGATCCGCTAAAGTTGCCATAAGGATCTGTAACGAGGGGACGAAGCAAGAAATTTAAAGAAGCACTTCAAGGACTCATGATGAACTACCATGAAGGGTCTACAAACATAAAATCCCAATTAGAGGGGTTAGGATAACGTAGCAACAATGTTGGAGGTCACTGCAACGTCATTCAAGTGCTAACTGATCAAGAGGACAGTAGCACCCGCGCCAAATATCACGCACCCGCGCACGCAACGCATAAAAATTGCACCAAATATAGAAAGAGCCGCAGACCAGTGCCAGAACTTGCGCACCTGCGCGCGCCTTACTGTCCGAAAGTGAAGAAATACATTACGTGCTCGCCCTGCTGTGCGGAAAAGATTTTTATTTCCTAGTTTATTGATATCTTTTTGTTTTGTAAAGATATATGGATGAAATTTTGAAGATTATCAACATATTATTGTGTTTATACAAAAGTTTTTGTGAGTTTTCTCTCAAACATTTTAAAAGTGTTGCTTTGTTCAAACAAAATCAAACTTATCAAAGATTTAATCTTTGTGGCGTTTGTCGATTGTTGTCACACGAATTGTCAAATACAAGTTCTTTGAAGGTTCGTCTGAATTTCAATTGTTTCATACCGTGAATATTTATTGCTAAGCTCTTAGTAGATTAGAGGTGAATATTACAAATCGTTGCTTGTTTCAAAAGATCAGGACAACCCAACGTTCTTTGTTTCATCGGATCGAGAGCGTGACTCCGTTTTTGAACGCGTTTGCTTTTCGTTATTGAAGAATAATATCAGCTTCTTGTTACACAACAATGAATTAAACTTGCACTTCCCACTTCCACTTAGCTGGCGGTGGAAGCATCCTGTCATCCTTGAACGACAGATGATCAAGCGTGACTTCGGTACCCAATTCACTACAATAATCACACCTCTTCAGTACCTCGAATCATTCCAAAACCGTAAAAGATTTAACTCCAATGAATTAAACTCCCACAAATATGAAAGTGATTTTTTTTTTAAATGTTTGATAAAGTTATTTTGTTAGCCACTTCTCGCTAGCTAAGTATAAAAGTACAATGAATCTCTGTAACTACTTAACAAATTCTTGATATGAAGGGATGAGATGAGAAAGAAATGAGCTCATTCTGTATATTCATGTTATGAGAATTCATTCATTTTGGATAAGATTGATCATTCTCACTTCTCATTTTTATACTTATAAAATATTTTTCTTTTCTAACTTAACTAATATAAATCCACATCTTCTTAATAATAACAAATAAATAAAAATTATTCTAACAAAACACTATTATTTATAAATTAAAAATAACGATAATAATATTAATATTTACAATAAATAAAATAATAACTTAATAATCACATCATAATAAAATAAATTAATTGTTAAAAAGCAATTATTATAATATTTTATTGAAGAAAAATTATTTTAATAAATAAAATATTATTTTAATAATAATAAACATTTTTGAGTTATTATTTTGAAATTAATTAAAAAATTATTTCACAGATAAAGTATTTTCATTTAATTTATGTTTTAATTTTCCTGTGCTAATTATTTGAATAGAATAAATCTGTCAATCTATTCCATTTATTATTTGATTCTAAAGTTAATTCTATTTCTACTTTATTCCATTCGTCATCTTTTTCATCATCTCATTATGAAAATAGTTAATCCAAATACTATAAGCCTATTACAAGTCATTATAAGATAATGTTAGTAAATATTTAGAAAAATGATTACGGATTTTTTCTTTAAAAAAAATTATTATGCATGTTTTCTTTTAAAAAAAAAAAAACTCAAATTTCGTAAAAGAAAAATCCATAATCATAATTTTTTTACTTATGTCCGTTTTTAGAGCTTCATTTTCTTTTCAACTCGGGACAAAAGTATTGCACCTATGGTAAATCTACATAAAATAGAAAAATTTTACGTCAATAAATTAATCATGTACGGATAAGATTAATAAAACTTGCAAGTTCCATAAAAAATCTAAAAAAAATAATCAATTTTTGAGAAACAATAAATAGAAAAAGGTTAAAGTCAAGATAGAAGCAACGGTAGTACAAGAACTCTGACCATCGAATCAAAGTCCAGACAAAAATAGGAACTTTTAATGTGATGGGATTACTAAAAATACTTCATATTATGGTAATGAAATTACAAGTTTACAAACATTATGTCAAATAATCTTTGACATAGAGGAATACTCCTAGATTTGACTTGAAGTTCGGGATAAACTTCGACTCCTTGCTAGATCAGGAATACCATATAAGTGATGGAAACTTTATGCTTAAGCTATGACATACAAATCACCAGTTATTTCTATGTTTTGATGCAAAACTACTCTCCCAAAAATCTATTGTCTATCAATGGCCCTTCGTCGCTTGAAATTTATTCTAATCAGAAGAAAAAAAGGAGAGAAAACTCAGCTTGATACGAATTAAGGTGAGGACTTTTTCTTACGTTTCTTTGCAGTCTTGGCAAGAGCATCACATATCTCTCTTTTACGTTTGGAGACTATATTGTTCTCGTGGTGGTTAGCAGCTTCTCGAGAAGTGATATCATTGTTATCATCCTTGCTTGAACTCTTGCACTTAACCTTCAACACATCCTTCACAAAATATTTCAGTCTCCACAATGTGGATTCACTCTGTATCCAATATATACAAGAGAGCATTAGGATGTTTTCAAAGACACTAGAAAGTACTATTTGGTGCGAATAATAACATATTGATTGTTTCCACATCCTTGTCTCACTTAGCGTTTAGCATGAGTTCTAAAATAATTGGAGTTATATATTCTTCTGTTATCTATATCTTTCAATTTATCATCTTCATCCTTTATTATCTTTTCAACGAATCAAACGATACTGTAGAGTATAAATAGTACAAGGTTAATAAAAACCTGAGCATTTATGTCAAGCTCCACCTCTTCAGCCGTGGCTTGAAAGTTCGGGTTATTTAGTGCGACTATCTCGAGTGCCTTACTTAAATTTTCGGGACATAATTGGGCAACAGCAAGCCCTATCTTTCTTTTCTCCATAGTAGATATTTTCCTGCAGTTGTATGTTCAAACATAGACTAAAACATGAATAAAGTCAATAAAAATAATGTTTGCTTGATTATTAATACACACCTGCAAGCAAATTAAACCTCTATGTGCAAACAAAGCAAATACCTATAGCGTAGTGCTAAATCATGAATGTAAAGTGCAACAATCAAACATTGACACTCACATCAAGCAGGCAGAGAGCCGGAGACATGGACAGCCAAGTGCAAAGTTGACAACAATTACAGCTGAATCTAAAATAATTACACAATCACAATCTCGTTTAAACAATTACACAATCACAATCTCGTTTAAACAAGCATACGGCTACTATTTATTAATTTGGGGGAGAGGAGAGCAAACTTCAAAAAGAGATTGTGTACCCCCCAGTCGTTAACGAAATTCAGAAGCACTCTTTAAATTAACTAAGAGTGTACTTGAATTGAGGGATTTTAACCCATAGATTTCAAATCAATTTGATTGATCGGATTAATTTATGTTGAGTGAATTTCAAATCCACTCATTATTAATTTATGTAGCCAAATCAAATGAAGTCTCTCCAAATCAAAGTCATTCCTCCGAGCACTACCTAATGTTTTTGAATGTTAATTGAACCAATGTTGCTTGTAGATTGATCCCATGTAGAACATAACATTCGCATTGGCAATATTCTCGACACTGATCTGATAAAATCCCTTCTCGGTCACCCTTTATGTTGTGTTAACTCTCAACAAAGAACAATTTTAGGCCTCAAAAATCTGACAGATTAGCCCAAACTAAAAGCCTATTCAGTTATAAGCAAAATCCTCCCAAGCACACATATTAGTTCACAATTGCTTGTGGGATTGAATATAAGCTTGTAGCAGTGCGTAGGTTAGAGCTGATGCTTTGTGGGTTGGGTCAAAACATTTTTAATTTCCAACTACTCTTTCAAGCTTCATGTTTACTACATACTCAATATCGTTTGAATAGGCTTCAGGTACTCGAGGTATGTTGTGACAGTCACAACTGTATCTAGTCTGGGTAGGTGGGACATAGCACTTATCAGCACAGTTTATCAGTCATTCAGCAAGGGAGAGGCATCATACTCGAATACCAGCACTCTCGGATATAAATATTGTTTCATGGAATGACATCAGCAGCTTCAGAAGAGCACCAAACAACCATAAATATAAACACATCATTAGTTTAATGAGTAGACACTGGTGCTGGATAGGCTCCTAGTTACATCGAGACTCCTAGATATTCTTTTGTTTTTGGTCATGTTTACTCAGGGCTCTTCTGCACAGATACTGAAAATCAAGGCAGCTAGACATAAATCAGACAGAACAGCCAGCTTATTTTTATTGGCGACAGAAGAGTGAACATATGCCGAAATAAGTTATAGTGCAAAAAGAAAAAACAAAAACCAAATAACCAACCTGCACTTTTTAATCACCTTCTCCCTGAGCTCTTCAATATGTATATCAACCTCATAAAGCTGAAACAAGACACATACCAACTATCCAATCACTCATGAGTAAGGGTAATGCCACAAATTTCCAGATTATTTCTTTAGCTCAATATGTTGTTAGTGGAACTAGCAATTAAATGTTATGAACCCAGATCACTCAAGATGAGAGGTGAGTTCGGGAATGAAAGCTCATACCATTTAAGGGGAACAGATTACAAGATGTATACCAGAAGACCACATGCCTAAAAGGGGGAAAGAATAAAAGCAGGAAGAGTTGGTTAGAATAGGGTATTCATTTGTTTGTTTCAGTATGACAAGCAAGTGCAAGAGACGGGAAATATTCTCTTGCAGAGGGCCAATTCTTAGTTCTATAGGGATTGTGTCATTTCTTTTCACTAAGTTCTAGAAATAGTTTGATTCTTTGAATGAAAGATATTATTATCATTCAATAGTTTCATTATATCTGATTTAACATTAATTATAGGCCATCATATAATCTCTTTTCGGGGTTGAAAGAGTGGTTGCAGCATTGGACCAAACCTCATTATTTATATCCCTGGCCAACTTCGCATAAGCTGCCTCCTGAGCTAGCTGAATGTTCATTTGTGCTTCAGCTTCCTCTGCTTCTCGTTTTTCTTCCTGTATTAGAGAGGTTAAAATATATAAGCATCTCCACAATATTTGATGAGTAGGTTGCTTGGGGTATGGGGATGCGGGATTAACAGATGGAATGCAAGTATATTCATTGAGATATGGGCCCAGGCCCACTCTTCTATATACTTTCTATCTAATCTCTAATCTAACAGCAGTGATCCTATCTTATCCCCATTCCGGTACGTGTTGTTTAAATTTTAAAAAAGTATAAACTCGGTACCTTACCTCTTCAACAACTTTTGGCAATATCTGCAGCCACTTCTCCTCAAATTTTTCCAGCAAGACTTTGGCCATAACATGAACATCACTCTTTTCATCATTGTATTTCATCGCATTTTTAAAAACCAGCCTCACATCAGAACATATCTCACGAATATGCTTATATCCAGTACCATCCTTGGCCTCCATTTGATTTTTTATTGTACTGAAGTCCATCGGTCTGTCAATAATCTGATAAACAACATTAAGCAAATCAATCAAAGCATGCAAATAAACATTTAATGCAACAGTTCTAGACAAATGAATACCTAAAACCAATGCTAAATTTGGTTGAGCTTACGATTTTTCAATCTCATTTTCTTTTTAGAACTCAAAGATACGTTAGTGGAGACTGGAGAAGTACTAAAATGGTGTTTGATTAACATGCTTTCAATGTTGATGTGAGAAATGAGTGAAGATGGAGATTGAATGTGTCACTAATGTAGAAAAGGGTAAAAAGAAACTTCTGTAATTCATTTGTTTAAAAATGTGAAAAAATAAAAGATTTCAAAAATATAAAAAGACAAACGAGTTTTTGAAGGGCTTGTTAATGTTGAAAATAAGGAGAAAAATTCTTACCTGATAGTAGTCATCCAACCCAAGTCCTTCAACATCAACTGGTTGCATAAATGGCCATGCCCACTTGTGCTGCGTGATCTGAAAGATTAGTCAATATGACAGATCATTTTAATGCTGAGGTAGCCGTTAACAAAAAAACAAAAATCTCAGGGTCAATAGAAGTAAAAGTTCGAAATATAGAACATCGTCAAGTAAAGGATACCACATCAAGCACTATGGGGATAATATTTTGCGGGCTACTGGGACAGAAAAAGCTTTTACTTAATATGATTTTCATTTCCTAGTGTGATAGTGATGTCAATTTCGCTAATAAATGCTCACAATTGAGATCTTCATCCTTCCCAAGCAATGTTTAATTTTTGAAAAAAAATTATGTTCGTGAGAAATCCTTCGGATACCACATCTATCACTCTGGGGATAATATTTACAGGGGCAGAAAAAGCTTTTTCTTAATATGATTTTCATTTCCTGGTGCAATAGTGATGCCAATTTCGCTAATAGATGCTCATAATTCAGATCTTAAGCCTTCCCAAACAATGTTTAATTTTTAAAAAAAATATTATGTTTGTTAGAAATCCATCGGAGACGATCTAATAAAAGCACATAGCCTATTTTTTGTCATATGATACGGGCTTAGAAGATATGGGCCATACAAATCAAGAGAGGCCCATTTTCGCTTGAGTTTATTCTAGAAGGTAGAAGAGAGTTGCACGTGACAAGGGGGAGAATAAGAGGGAGAAGAATGGGCAAGGGGGAGCTAGTTATTTTCTTTTGTCATTGTTAGTGTTACTAGCTGTAGCTAGGGGAGCATTTATCTTGCTTGTACAGAGAATCATCTCTGGGAAATACCTTCATAATACTATATCATATATTTCAGCATTTTTGCTTGTGTTTGATCGATCATTGTTCCTGCAATATTTCTTATTCTATGTGGCCAGCAACCAGCATCCTAACATCATACCATAAGTTCACCAAAGAAAACAGGAATAAATAAACTGTTACGATACAATAAAGCAGTGTTATAAATTTCAGCATAGGCGCCGGCCGAACCACACCGAAAAAGAATGCCAGTTGGCCAGCCTAGGCAGCAAGGACGCCTAGGCCGGCCTAGGCGCCCGAAAACCTCTTTAAAAAAAAGTCGTTTGAGCTTTTAATTTTTAAATTTAAATTAAAATCCCAATTAAAAAAAGAAACATAATTTTTTATAGGCCTTAAATCAAAGTCTAAGAAAAAATGCGATTTGTTGGCATGCCCTAGTACGCTAAACTTCATCTTATTATATTAACATCGTGGAATCCGCCTAGCGGCACCTAATCCCTGCCTAGGTGGCCTAGGCGCTGGTCGAATTTTAGAACTTCGCAATAAAGTAAAATCCTCAAGAAGAGAAAAGAATATGGCATTATTCCTAAAAGCATACAAATATAGAAGGATAATTTCAGGACAAAACCAGGAAAAATATGTCCCCCCCTAAAAGCAAGCAGTGAACAAAAAGGAGCAAGAACGTTAAAACGAGAAAAAGTGAATAAATTTTTGCTTCCATCCCCTCCCAACTGATAATCAATGTTTCACCAAGAGAACGAATGTTACAGCAGTATGATTTCAGGACAAAACCAGGAAAAATATGTGTCCCCCTTCACAGCCAGCAGAGAATCAAAAGGAGCAAGAACATAAAAAGGAGAAAACGGAAAATAAAATTTTGCTTCCAGCCCTCCAAACTGATAATCAATGTTTTATCAAGAGAACGAATGTTATAATAGTATACAAAGTAAAAGAGAAATCCTTTGATGTGTCCATGAAATCCATTCAATATTTATTATTCATAACTCAAACTTTGAAAGTCCAAAAATTACTTTTTCATGTTTCAATTTGGATATTTCATCCCATCATCATATCATTTTAAAGCATTTCCGTTCCCTAAATGACCACAACCTTCGAAGTGATTATAAAACTTTCTAAAGTTTTAACAACATCAAATTAGTTCTGCATTACCGATCATGAGATCATCATAGAGGGTGCTCAATGTAATCACACAAACTCTACAAGCATACATGATAACAGTATCCAACCTAGAATTTGTATAGCATGGGCATATCAGACTATAAGTAACTGTCCTTACCAGCACAAATTCCTACAATCTCTTTAGTGAGGGGCAACTGACAAACTGGTGTTAGAAGATCGACATCACTATTATGTGGATTTCTCATCAAAGCAACAAATTGGCATGAACAGGGTATAATGCAACAAAATTTGACAACTGGCTTGTTTTAAAAAAATAAGAATGGGTCATATGTTAATCAACTAAAAAAATGCACTCTAATTAGGGAAAGACAAATCTTGATACCAATTCAATGTACCCAAAAGTCAAAACATCAGCTGAATATAAATTTTTTTCTGCTGGAGGTTGGTTTGCGTAGACATGTAATAATGTCAACATATTATCATGTAGACCTGCCTGACGAAAGATGGTTCCAAAGTGGCGCACGAGCTCTTGCATTCTCTTTGCAGCTGCTGCTTCTCTACGTGAAGCATCCTGATGTAGCTTCTTCATGCTGGGTATATGTTTCTCCTTTTCTTTGTCCTTCAAAATAGAGGCACTTCTACAAGTGTTTGGTTCCTTTATTTTCGCATATAAGTAAAATTGCTCGATTTCATTCACTCTTTGCTCAAGCTGCAAGTCAAAACAGAAATTAAAAAAGAAAATACCAACTACTATAAAAGCAGTGGAACAAAATGCATAATACGTAGAATCAGGCAAAGTTTGCGAATACAAATTCTGGGGATTTTATCATCAAATCTACCAGTCGCTAGTTATCATAATTGCAGAAATGTGCATAAAAACGTGTGACAAGATTTAGATAGTTTAATCATATAGCTTGCAACATTACTAAGAACATTTGATGGGGGAGGGGAGCTGGTAAGTCTTCAAAGGTAAAAGTACTGAAACTAATTTAAGACCAAGGGGAATCGTGCAGATGCATACCTTGTCAACCTTAACAAACAGATCATCTACTTTAGGATTAAAATCATCCACTTGAGCAGCTTTACCTTCCATGTTTCTGAATGCCACATTTGTAACATTCTCATCTGACACATTCACTAATTCCATCTGAAATTAGGCAGAGAATCCAATTGTTGAAGATTCAGAACTGTTTTGGATTAATAAAGATAGAGCAGAATCGATTACGGATTGACCGAAACACTAAGGTTTGCTGCGGCGGTCAGAAAGCCGATGGATCCTGAAAAACACTGGGGTGTGCTGCGGCGGTGAGAAAGCCGACGTCCTCTCTTGGGCTGCTAACTGTCTCTTGGGCTTTGTTGGGCTACTATCGCAATTTTTTTCATGAACTTTATTTGGCTGCTCTTCCCACACTTGCGACTCATCTCTCCTACAACCAAGTGGCTGAAACGTATAATCCATTCGAAGTTCGAAAATACAGCTAATTTTGGTTTATTTTCAATATGAATTCGAGTTCGGTTCGAATTGTTCGAACCATAGCTCGAAAAGTTGTACAACAACACAGAAAGGATAGTAAAAAATCATGTACATCTTCAAAAGGTCCATGAGTAAAATCATAGTAGGAGAAATGGAAGTTACCGGCAGAAAGACTATTTTAGAACCAATACATCGTTACGGGATTATGCTTAATTTTGATGTACTGGACTTCAAAAACAGATAATATATCATTGATGATTGGACACCGACTATGAGGATCGCAGCATGAACAATTGATCTCAATAAAAAATGATTCATTAAACTTTTAGGCATTTTTTTGTGTGCATGATAAGGGGTGATTGATTTTTAATCATTCACTTATCATGTGTTTGGTGTGCATGATTAAGATTGTGATAGGCTCGTTCAGCCCGCATCCGGCCCGCACTATATGCATTATTATCCTCTTATTGATGATTATATAATCCTTTGGAGGAGAAAAGATAATATTTGATTAATTTAAATTTTCTTATAATATCCTAAAATTTAAAATATTTATAAATTCAAAAAATTTAATAATATTTAAATATAATTTTTAATTTGACTAATATTATAAATAATTTAATTATTATGGATCATATTTTTATTATTATATTATTTTTAACCATAATATTATAAATGTTATTAATCATTATTTAATATTCAAATTTATATTAATATTTTAATTATCACAATAAATGTATATTTATTTTATTATCAAATTTTAATTATTTTTTATAGTATTAATCGATTTTTTAGTTTTTTTGGAAATTGAAATTAATGAAAATTTAATAATTAATATAATATTTTAATTTTATTTATAATTTAAAAATCAATTAATTCTAGAAATTTTATTTATTTATTCAATCATTTTAAGAATATATTACTAATTAATATATGATAAGGGCATTTTAGTAAATAATTAACAAAAATAATCATACAAGTTAAAATCATGTCAAACATCATATAATTGATCATAATATGTTATTTATACTTACTTTTTATTATATATCATTTACTTATCATATCATACGAACCAAACGGTGCCTTAGAAATGAGTCTTAACTAGAGAACTAGAGAATCTCTTAGTGAGATAGTTGGAAGAATGACCACCCTATTTAAGACACAATTTATAAGAGTGAATCATTTCTATAATCGAGATATTGAGAAAAAAATGCTCAAGCTATGTATAGTATTAAATTACATGACATTTATTTAGTGGATTAATTCAATATTTTATTCAAGAAATATATGTGAAATTCAGGAGTCGGAGAAAGAACAACAATGCAACACTTTTTCTCCAAATTCCAAGTCTATAAAGAGAAATACCAATAATGGAATACATCTAATCCAGATATATTGATTAGAATAGAATATTTTCTTAAAGAAAAATTGACAAGATTGTGTCGTTTGGCATCATTATAAAAGAACTACAAAATATTAAGGGGTACACAAATGTACTACATTATATTGAAGAGAAAATGATCTTTCAACAATTATTAAAAGTCAATCACAAAGGTAGAAGATGAAGAGTTTTAAGTCTCATCCTTATCCCATAATGGGCGAAATGGAAGGAGTTCTTGGAAAACAAGAATACTAAGGTATAGGCAAAAAGCCAGATCTTACAAATGTAGACAAATAAGTGTACAATCACTAAGTAGGAAGGATGTCATATCATGCATCAAACTCATCTCAAAGCACGAGACAAATACCAACAAGAAAAAGTTTTAGAAGAGATATGACGAGAGCTAATGAAAATTTTAAAGATTGTAATTGATGTAAATGAGAAGAAAGATGTCAAATTTCAACTAACTGTCCAGAAAACGATATAAAGAGAATAAAACACTTTGAATCAACTCTGGATATCGAAGAAACAATTTATTTTCAAGATCTGATTCAAATATATCAATTTGAGGATATTCTCCCATATGAAAGTATATATGAAGAAGAGTAAGTCTTTAGTCAATAAGAGATGGATGGAGAGACATAATCAAAATCCGACTGAAGACGAAGTGTTTCGACACAAAACACTTGAAGATTTGTCTGGTTTCTTTAACTAGACAATTATATCTCATAACATAGTCCAAAAGATCATAAAAGAAAATCCTACTCTATATATATCAAGGATTTTCTGCAAAACAAATAGAGAAGTTCTTAGAAAATATTGGCCTAATAAAAAAGAAATCATAGTCTAATCTATAAAGTTTCTAGACTGAAAATCACAATATAAATGCAATTAATTTTTTTTGAAGAAATAAAATAAAAATTACAGAAACTCAAGGCAAAAGTAGCTCAAACCACATCATGGATATTGGAGCAGTCCAGAACATAATAAATTTTTTTTAAAAGAAATAATAGATTCACTCATTGATATTGCTATATGCAATAAACGAATGAGTAATATTCAAGATTCGATGCTGGGAACTATATCAGTGAATCTCTGTGCAGGGAAAAGTTGTATGATTAATTTATCCAAGAATTTCCCATAATCTGATAGACCGAGATTTCAGTAGTACCTTGACATTACATCAAAATTTCAAGGAAAAAACTGATGAATGAAGGTAATAGACCATATTCTATTACCTATGAGGTTTCGTATGATCTCTTTAATAAAAATCATTCATAATTTTTTTTCGGAAATGAGTTTATTGAAATATCAGAAATATTTGAAAAATTTCTCAGACAATTTATCCATAAAGAATAGAGTTTCCATTGATACATAAACAAATATCTAGATCCAATACAAACCGATTTTACAGAAAAATCGAAGTCTTATGCTGGAACCCAAAAGACTGTCTTTTCAAAGAGATAAAATCACAAGTGACATATGGATAAAACACATGTCCCAAAGGCCCAGCCGGTACTAAGAAGCTTTTCAACAATAGGAAAGCTTAGATTTCTGGAAGGATGGAGATAAGTCGAAATAATATTTGATATTACAAGTCGAAGAAATCAATTCTCTTGTAATACCATATACTATCTGGAACAACCAATAATGGGAACACCAAGGGATGATAAACATAAAAAACTTGACGGTTCATATTAAAAGTATTCCAGGAAATGAATATGACCAACTGGTTATTTGATTAGAGTTTCTCAAGAAATACAAACTTTGGAAATAACTTGAGAACGGAATGCATATCATGGCAAAATATAGGATGTGGAAAATCCAATGACCACGAGCAATATACATCTCAGTAGAGATGTTATACGAATAATATAAAGTAGAGTACTTTTATGCTTATATTGATTCGAAATATATACAACAAAACGAGGAGTATTTTCCAAAGAATTGGAGGAAGAATTATCTCAAATATTTAGACGAGATTTCTCAAAGCATATCTTAGTCTTATACAAAGGAATTAAGAAAGCGCTATCAATTTACTTTCATGATATGGAAGCGAAAATCTTGTTAGGAACAATTTTATACGGATGTATGGATTCTATACAAGAAAATAAGACCACGAGATTGTAGTTCAGAGACTAAGAAAAGAATTTACAGAAAATGTCAATCTAGTTTCGCAGCAAGTGTCATGATGAAGGAAAACTTTTATACTAAAAAATGAAGAATTCCAGAAGGTTCGGAGAAACAATGCTCCAAATATGAATGGAGCAAAACCTCCAACTAGAGGAAATGGAATTACTTAAGATAATTTTACCCCAGAAATATGTAGATTTTGAATCAAAAGTATCTCTAGAAGATGTCAATAGAATAAAAAAACAACAATGAAGATCCCTTGGCATGGTGAGAAAGAAACCAACTTCAAGTCAGTCTTAAAATTAAAGAAGGCAAGAAATATGAGTTCTTCATATGCAAGTGTATCCCAATGAACATAGTTGAAAACCGAGGCACCTAGAGGTTGTTGATGAAGGAAACCGAGGAGAGTTGTCTGAAAATGAGGGGTTTCGGCTGGTGGGATGTGCAATAATAGGTGTAGGGTTAATTAGGTATTAATATATATAGGTTAAGTTTAAGCAAATGGGCCCTAGTTGTTATTTAAAGGTTTAAAAAAAATATTTAAACCCAATAAGCTTAAAAATTGGCCTAATAAGTCCAAACGCACTCCCGAAAAATATTTTGTGTTGGGAAATTTTTGAAAATATTAGCCGAACCCTCAAAAAGTCCTCCGATTCGATAAAATTTACTTACCGTTAAAAAATAAAATCATGCGGGTAAAAATACCCAATAAATCTCATTTTTAAAAAATACACTTAAAAACATCTTAAAATAATTAATAAAAATTAATCGTGTAATAAAAATAATTTTCCTGAAAATTCTCCGGTCTTTTTTCCTCGTTCGAGCGTGAAATGTACCTAGAAACCCTAATGCATGAACTTTTAAAATTTCATGAATTAAATCCTACTATGAAATATTATTCAGAGAATGCATAAAAATAATTAAACACATAATTTAAATAAAAATCTTAGATTGCATGTATTCAGGTTACGTGAATTAAATTCTTGGACATTACATATACATAAAATGAAAGTTACAATAATTTATAAATCAAATCAATCAAGTAAATTCATCTATACATATAACATAAAATATATTGTTTCAGAAATAACCTCCTTATATTAAGGGCAAACTTTCAATAACTCCCTACATCCCTTCTAAACTTTATCTTTACTCCCTATCCCTTTATTTCTTTGTTTTAGCTCCCTAAGATTTTAAAATTTCCAAGAATACCCTTATCCTCTTATTTTTGTAATTGATTTTTCTTTTTTAAACATAAAAGCCCATCATGCTTCCGTAAAATTAATTAAATCTTTTACCTCTTTGACCGGAGTACTATCGGGTTATATCCACCGTATTTTACGAACTGCTCCTCACAGTCCAACCACACGATCGCAACCGATGGTTATCGACGCAGATTCCTTCAACAGCACTTGGCGCAACCCTAATTCGTTTTCTACCTTAGGGTGTACAGTGAAAGATAAAATTTTGAAAATAATACGTGAGAGGGGCTAGAGCCAAAATCTCTTTATTCAAACACAAATATTTATTATTACATTGAAACCTTCTGTAGAGGAGGAGAAACTTGTTTAGCTATTTATAGTAGCCGAACTTGAAAAACACATAAACTAAAAAGAGAAAATATTACAATTGGTTTTGAAAGAAATGAGGAAAATGTTCGATGATCTTCACTTCCTTCTCCCTGCCTTATTTATAGAAGGCTTCTTTGGATTTGAAACTCGGACTTCAAATCTTGATAAGCCTTTACAGCTTGCATATGGACTATTTAGTGGTTGAGCGGTCCTACTTTCTTGAAATGTCATTTTCTAGATTATTAATCTAGAAATTAACTTTTCGTCTTCTTTTATCTCTCCCAGGTACCAGTAGAGATGAGTCTGGAGAATATCAGCTGTAATCTCGTCTTCTTTTTCTTTGTACATTCTGATAATGGATCTGAGAGTTGCAGCCTCACTTCTTTTATACTTGATTCTTCTTTTTAAAACTTTCAGATATACTCGGTACATCTTTAAGTTTTTATTCTGATGTGTTTAACTGGTTCCATTTACCCTTCTTTATAGTATTAGGTTTGGGTCCAGTTTTCTTGTTTTCTTTATTGGATTCCTTTTTTAAATAAAGTATCCAATGTTCTTTCGTCTTTTACCACTCATTATTAGTGGTTCTTGTGTCTTTTTCCACCGATTATTGGTGGTCCTATTTTTCCTTACTCACATGGTGGTCCTCCTTTTGTTAGTGAGTTTGGTCACATGTCCCTTTTAATTTTGTCGAAGAATCTTAGGCTTTTTATATCCTCGAGGAAAATGTGAATGTGGTCCTTCCCCACTTGTCCTTACTTCGGTAAAATGTTTCCGATCAGATATCGGTTTAAAACCTTTACCGAACTCCGGTTCTTTCTGATTCTGGCATTCAGGACAGATGTTTTCTGACCATCTTCCTATATGTGCCATATTATAGAATTTTTGGCGAGTCTCTTTACTAGCCGGCAGCTTGCTGTTCCATAGAAGATTTCTTTTCTTCTCGAATAAATCTTCTGCAAAACTTGTTGTTTTTCCTGTCATAGTGTTTAACAGGAATGATCCATTTAAAGAATTTTGGTAAAACTTAAATGAAAACTTGACTTTGTCCATCTCCGTGAGACAGACCCAGATACCCCATGCTCTCCTGGTAGATATCTCTTCTTCATTGAATGAAGAGACTAAGGGGGTTTCATTTGTAGGAGGATCCTTTAAAAACTTTTGAGAATTCATGTCTGGCCTCCTTAGCTTGATGAAATGAAAAGCTTCGTGTGAGCCTTTCCCTGCGGGTTCTGGTGCTGCACTGAAAAAATACAGCTCCAAAATATCTCCTCTGGACAAATGATAATTGTTTGTCCAAGTTTCATGTACCGCTTCCTGTATCCATTTTGGTAGTGCTGATATTTCCGGTAAGCTGGGTGAAGTAGTATAAACTGAGGCAAGAGCCCCAAATTCATACCAGGCTTTGACCTCCTTTGGATATGAATTTTGTTTCATCCATACCCTAGGATATTTTCCTGCAACATCAACTCGAACCATGGCTGGGTTGATGCCAATTCTTGTGTTTAATTTTTCCCAATTCTGTTGGTAAACCTGAAATGGAGAAATTGTATTTTCATTAGTACCAACCTTAGTTTCGTCTTTGTCAGTACGAGGCCTAAGGTTGATCTCTCCCTCTTCAATCCACGAGGTGAAGGGTTGACTTGAGGACTCGAGATAAGGATCTGGAGTCTCAATTTTTGTTTCAGCCGACTCATTCGGAGATGATCCCGACTTAACACTTGTGCTAGGGGTATTTGAATCCCCTGGTCCAGGTATAGAGTCCTGTACTCGAAAACTCTCCATTTGGGAAACCAGTGGTTTATCAATGCCTTGGAGGATAGGCCTTTGCATTATAGACCATAACTGAGTATATGCCTGTAAACATCCTGTAATTCGATCAGAGACAATTCTCTTATCAGCTTGTTGAAGCCTTCCCGCAACTTCTGCGTTCAGTGCTAACTTGTTAAACTCAGTTTGAAGCATTTCAAGGTGTTCCCTCAAATACCTCTTCATCTTGATAATAGCATCAATGTCAATGTTGTCCATCTCTTGTTAAAAAATCTGCAAGAATGTTTTCATGAGATTTAATAATCTGGCCTTCTCAGGTTTAGATTCAATTCTATTCTTTAAGAAAGCTTTCACCTGTGTGTTATCAACTTTTAAAGTGAATTTATTTGCAAGTAAAATAATGGCCATTTCTCAAAAGTCCTTTTTACTGCATAAAATTCCTTCTCGTTGATATACCATCTGATGGCTTCTGCATCTGAGAATAAACCACTACAATACCTGCATGGTTGTTCTCCATCTAGTGTGATCTTAGTGAGAATTGCTGCCCATCAATGATCACTGGCGTCGGTATACAATACCAGATCATCCACATCTTGAGTAATGGCCATCTTTGGAAGATTCTTACAAATTTCCTTTAATTGGCATAGTCCCTTTGTGTGTTCATCCGTCCATATAAATCTAGCATCTTTATTCAATAATGGGCTAAACACTTTCCTGTGTTTTGCGAGATTCTTGATAAACATCCCTGCAAAATTAACAACTCCTAAGAAACTTTGAAGTTGCTTCTTGTCTTTGAGACTTTCTGGAAAATTCTGCACTTTTTCCACTATGTGTTCTTGCGGAATAATTCCTGACTCATCGATTTCAATTCCAAGGAATTCAATCTTTCTTGTAGCAATGACTGCTTTCTTTTCAGATAAAACAAGTCCTTCTTTTTAACAAACATTAGAGAAAATCTTCAAATGCTTAACATGTTCATTTATATCTTTAGACGCTATTAAAACATCGTCAATATAANAACAAACATTAGAGAAAATCTCCAAATGCTTAACATGTTCATTTATATCTTTAGACGCTATTAAAACATCGTCAATATAAACAAACATAAATTTAAAATAATCTTTAAAAAGATTATCCATCTTTCTTTGAAATATCTGGGGTGAATTAGCCAATCCCATTGGTAATACTTCCCAAATATAATGTCCCTAAGGTGTGAAGAAAACTGTGAATTTCTTGCTTTCTTCTTGCATCCAAATCTAATAAAATCCGGACTTACAATCAAACTTAGAGAATATCTTAGCATTGAGTATGAAACTTATTAGATGTTCTCTACTAGGTATAAAATACCCATCAAACTCCAGAATCTTATTAATTTCTTGATAATTAATAACTAATCTGGGTTTTTCTCGTTTTATTTCACCATGATTTCTTACCAGAAAATCTGGACTACTATATGGTGACATTCCTGCTTTGATTAAACCAAGGTCCAAATATTCCTTGATTATAATCTGCATATCCCTTTGATCAATAATATTCATTGAGATAGGCATGCAACGGACAAATTCATACTATTTGCCTTCTTTAATTTTAAGGCAAGCTTTGAGTTGATTTCTGTCCCACCATGCAAAAAGATCTTCATTGTAATTTTCTCTGATCTTTTTCTTGACATCTTCTAAGGATACCTTAGATTTAAAATCTACTTCATTCTTATGTAGAGTTATCTTCAGGTATTTCATATCTTCTGGTTGGAGCGTTTTATCTGCTCTCAAATGGAGCATTGTTTCTCCAAACTTTCTAGAATCTTTCATTTTTGGGTTCAAAAGTTGTCCTGAATCACCACGCTTATTGCGAAACTGGATCGGCAATTTTCTGTAAAATGCCTCTCTTAGTCTCTGGACTATAATTTTGTGGTTACAAGGAGATGTAAACACTAATCTTCTAGTCTCATTTTCTTGAGTATAGGATTTGAACATTTGTAGGAAATTGTTTCCTAGTAAAATGTCAGCTCCTGTATCATGAAAATAAATTGGTGGTGTCGTCACCTTGTACCAAGGTGTTTGCCCAGCACCGCCAATCATGATTTCAGTCCTCTTAATCCCTTTACATAAGATTAAGATTCTTCTATAAAAATCTCTTCCAGCAATCTTGGGTAGTTCTTCATCCAAATTATTTGGAAAAACTCCTCGTTTTGCTGTACAAATGACAGCACCTGAATCAATATAAGCCGCAAAATATTCTGCCTTATATTGTTCATATAACATTCTTACCGGAATGTATATGGAGAATGGACTTGTGGTCATTGGATTTTCCACATCTTATCTTCTGCCATAAACTCCATTCCATACACTAGACATTTCCAAGGTTTATGTTCCTCGAGAAACTTTAGTCCAAGAATCAGTTGATCTGATTCTTTTCCTGGAATTCCTGTGATATGAACTTTCAATTCTCCAACTTGGATCATTCATTGGTAAGTTCCTATCATAGGTTGTTCTAATTAGTAGATGGTATTACAAGGAAATTGATTCTTTTGTTTCGTAATATCAAATACTATTTCAACCTCCTTCCACCCTTATGGGCATCTAAGCTTTCTTATTGTTGAAAAACTTTTTAGCTCTTGTTGGGTTTCTTAGACAGGGGTTTTTCCCCATCTGTAACTTGTAATTCTATCTCCTTTAAAAGATAGTCTTCTTGATTCCAATCTAAGACTCTGATTCCTTTGTAGAATTGGTTTGTGTTGTATTTGAATATCTGTTTCCTGTATTACAGGAAATTCAATTCGTTCTGGATAAATTGCCTGAGCAACTTTTCCGAATATTTCTGGTATCTCAATAAACTCATTTCTAATAAACAATTCTGAATTATGTGTATTAGATAGAGCATATGAAATCTGATAAGTAATAGAATATGGTCTATTACCTTCCTTCATCAGCCTTTTTTCCTTGAAATTTTGATGTAATGTCAAGGCTCGACTGAAATCTCGATCTGCCAGGTTGTAGGCTATCCTTGGATAGATAACTCCTACAATCTTGCATGCACAGAAATTTCCTGAGATAGTTCCCAGCACTGAATCTTGAAGGTTCTCCATTCTTTTATCGCATATAGCAATGTCAATGGGTGAATCTATACCTGCTTTAAAAGTAGCTTTTATCATAATCTGGATTGCTCTAATATGAATCCAGGACATAGTCCTTGCTACTTCGATCTTGAGTTTTTGTAATTCTTCTTTAATTTCTTCAGAAGGAATTAATTGCATCTCCATTCTATTTCCAGTAAGTTCCATTGGCATTGTCATTTCCCTTCTAGAAACTTTATAGATCAGATGATGCCTTCTGTTTCTTAGGCCAAGGTTTCCTAAGAACTTTTCTACCTGTCCTGCAGAGAATCCTTGATATCTCTGTAGACTAGGATTTTCTTTCATGATCCTTTGGACCATGTTATGAGATATTTTGTCTGGATAAAGAATCTAGACAAATCCTCATGTGTTTCGTGTCGAAACACCTCGTCTTTAGTCAGATTCCGATTCAGTTCCATCAGATTCTCCCTGGCTTAAAACTTCTTCTTCTTCATATATACTTTCATCTGAGGCAATGTCCTCAAATCGGTATACCTGAATAAGATCTTGGTAATAAACTGCTTCTTCAATATCCGGAGTTGGATCGAAGCGTTTAATATCTTTTTTCTCATTTTCTGGACAGTTAGTCGAGATATGACCTCTTGCTCCACATGTCCAGCAATTACTATCCTTAAAACTTTCATTAGCTCGTGTATGAGCTCTTCGGAAAGTTTTCTTTGTAGGTGTTCTTCCTGTGCTTCGAGATGCACTCGATGCCTGAGAAGATATCCTATTTCTCGATGGTCCACTTCTTTGTCCAGATTTGTAAGATCTGGCTTTCTGTCTAGACCATACTGTTCCTGGTTTCCAAGAACTTCTTCCACTTCTAGCATAAGGATGAGTCCTGTAACTTTTCCTTTTATGCTTTTGTGGTTTACTTCCAATAATTGTTGGAAGATCATTTTCTTTACAACACAAAGTAGTACGTTTATTAATACCCATTAAGCGTTTGTAATTCTTTTGTAATGCTACCATATGGCACCATTCCGCCAATTTTCCTTTAAGGAAAGAGGCTCTTCGTGCCAATGTATTAGGATTTCCAGGTACATACTCTCTTATGATCATTTCTCTCCAAGGACTTGGCATTTTTGCGAAGAAAAGCTGCATGACTATATCTTCTTCGACTCCTGAATTTCATCTATATTTAGTGAATAACAAAATGTATTCATCTACTAAATAGATGTCATGTAATTCAAGACTATACAGAGCTTGAGTATATTTCTTCCTCATCTCTGTATCTTGACTGTTAAAATAATCTACCCCTATAAATTGAGCTTTAAAAAGGGTAGCCATTCGTCCGGCTATCTCGCTTAGAGATTCTACGGCTAGGACTGATTTTTTGGTTTCCACCGAAGTCATGTCCCAAGCAATTTTCACTAATCCTATAAGACTCATTTCTATGAGTTTAATGAATCCTTCTCTGTTGAGATCAAGTGTTCCTGCTGCATTTCTCATAGCAGATGTCCAATCGTCTATGAGTTCTTCTCTGTTTTTGAGATATAATACATCAAGGTTAAGCATAACCCCGTAAAGATGTATAGGATCTAAAACAGTTTTCCCATAGGGTGTTTGGTGCAAGGGAATTTGATTTCTCCTTGTCCTTGTTCCCGCAGGGTGTGATCCTCCACCAGTATGGAAATCAGTTTGAGATTCTCTCATGTGTATATTTTTAGATCCCACACTTTCTCTTGGTGGTTCCTGAGAAGATGACCAAGTTATAGCAGGTGTTTCTCCTCCTGCTGTGTTCATCTTTAGATCTACAACTTTGAGATTTGCGAAAGATTCTGCAAGCTCTTGTAGATCCTCTAGACCAATCCTATCTAAAGTTGTCATCAGATTAATTTCTTTTCTGAGACAGACTTAATTAGGTTGATCATCTTTTCTTCTTCAGTCAGAGGTTTTGACACCACTCTGGCTTTCCCTTGTTGATGTAACAAAGGTTCAGTACCAAATGATGGTGGTAACCATCCTCCTGAAGTTCTTTTACTAGAACCGGGTTGTTGTTCTAGTTTATGAATTCTTGTTTGAATATCCTTTAATATTCCAGGAATTTTTTCCTGGTTTTCAAGGATTTTCTTTACTCGTTGCGGTACAAAGTATAGCATGTTGCCATAATTTTGTATTGTCTTCCGAATTTCTCTAAGATCTAAAGAGAGCTTAGAAGAATCTGGTATTATTTCCATAAACTTATTAGATTGAATCATCAGTTTACCTGAGGGTGCTGAGGATTCCCTTTCTGCTCTGGATATCTAACAATAGTTAGATGTTCTTGTGTATATTCCAAAATATTGGAATAATCCTTGTAAATTATTTTTCTCGAACCTAAGTTCGGATTCATAATTTTCGAAATTCTCCTCCTCAAACATTTCATTTCTTTAGTCCGAGTGGTCCAATTTTTTTTTAAAAAAATTTATATATAAATTTTGTATAATTTTGAATTAATATAATATTAGTATGAGTAGATTAATTTGAAATATTAAAAAATTTTAGAATTTAAAATTTTAATCCAAATAAAATCATATTCTTAACTTCGTCACTGATCATGATCATCACGTAACGTGCACATACCTTATTGAATCTACTTATATGAAAGGGGATATAAGTTGTTTTTGGCCAGTTTCTTTCCGGTTCCCTGTTACAATCCGAAACACGCGTCGTACGTTTGTTTCTCTAAAAACCAATTTGTTGTGCTGTCGTTAGGAGGTCAATCGGTTTTGTCCACCTCCTTCTTCCTTTCCCCCGGTGTCTGTTTGTTTCTTTTTTCCTTCGATTGTTGCATTTGTTGTTCGACTTTTCTCATATCTTCATCTGCTTGTTCTTCCTCCTCCTTGAAATTTTCTCCCTCCCCAGCCGATCGCAAAAAAACGTCGTCAGGTGCGTAATCCCCTTCGTTCTCTTTGGCTTCGATTGTGCTGTTCTCCATATCTTTTCCCCATGTTGTAAAGCTAGGAAATGCCGACGGGTGCGTAATTCTCTTCGTTTCCTTTGGCTTTGAACATGTTCTTCTTCATGTGCTTTTCCCCTCATGTAGGTATATTAATCGTGTTTTGTTTCCCACTCGATTTCCTCGCCCGATAGCCAGTGAACGCCTATAGGTGCGTGATTCCTTTCGTTCTCTTCGTCTTCGATTATGTTGCTCTTCATGTGCTTTTCCTCTATTTTAGCTGTATTGCTTGTGTTTTGTGTTGGAGAAGACGTGGACGGCTGTGTTATCACCTGTGTTCTGTTCGGTTTTGCTCCTGCTTTTCCTCATGTGTTTCTCCCTTATTGTAGCTATATTAGGCGTGTTGGAAAGTACCAGTCGGTGATTCGGAATGACTTGTTTTGGTGAAAAACTTTCGGTGTTTATTTGAAATGCTAAAGGAAATAATTAGGTGTTCCTTTGCCTAGACAATTAAAGGTTTTTTTGAAATTTATTTGAGTTGCTTTGCTTATCATTCTCTGTTAACTATGTCCTACTTGGTTTTAGTTTTTGTTCGCTTTGTTTTGGGGATGTAGATGTTTATACTGATAGTTAAATTAGGTTGTTGTTATGTTCCTGTATAGATTCATTTTGGTTTTCCTATATGTACAGAAACAAATTGCTTTCAGCAAGAAGCTTCAACAATTTAAAATTGATGGCGCGCTCATCCTCTCGTACTGCATACAGGTTCGACCTTTATTTATAGTTTTATTAGTTTATTCTTTAGTTTTCTTGGTTGATTACTTTATATATGTGTGTGGTTTTTTTTCCCCATCTTTATTAGTGTCGGCAGATTTTAACCATTAGCTTTTGTGGTGTCAAGCTATAGGTTATAGCTCATTCTTGTGTGTGTGTGTGTGTTTTTTTTTTTTAGGTTTCATATCTAGCGTTAGTTAAAAATTCCACATACCAGTTAACCAAGTAATATTAAAATTAGACATTTCGAATTATTTGTTATTATAAAATAACAATGATGCCGCAACAAAGGAAAGATAATGCAATAGAAAGCAATAAGATTAAAAACTTTCATAAACGAAAATATGCTTGCCTAGAAGATCGTAGGCTACAAAAAAATATGCGTCGAAATCGGAAAAATCAAGCATGTGTTTCACATATACTTGATGTGAAAAAAACTAAAGTTGATCCATTGATGTGTATAGCGAGTACTCCAGATGTAATACCTAATATGATGGATTGTAAGTTTTGCGGTGCAACGCGCATATATGCTGAACCACCAACGTTTTGTTGTTCATTAGGAGAAATAAATCTTTCACCTTCAGAAATGCCTCCTGAATTAGTACAGCTATATGTTGGTAACGATGATGATGCAAAAGAATTCAACACATGTATTCGTAGCTACAATAACATGTTTGCCTTCACATCAATGGGGGTACACTGTGATACATCTTTTGCTAAAAGAAATGCTGGTATTTATACATTCCGTGTACAAGGTCAACTTTATCATTTTATTGGCCCACTAATACCATCAGGAAATGAAACCCCCAAAAATCTACAATTATATTTCTTTGATACTGAACATGAACTATCTAATCGTTTGTGCATTAACTCAAAATTTAAGGAAGCTCTTGTGCAGAAATTAATTTATATCTTGTCGAAAAACCCATATGGAACTTTTTTCCGTGGGTTAAATAGTGTTGATAATTTAGACGAATATAAAATTGCGTTGCAAGCTGACCCTCTCACTGATCAACGAGTATTTAACAAGCATAATGCGTCTCAGGTTGCTGGAATATGGTTAGAATGTAGCGATGAAAATCAGAAAACAGGCCAACATATACAAGTATATCCAAAAAACAGTTGTCCCAAGATANTGCGAGACAACTCTCTCTAAGGAACTCGGCAAAATAGCCCCGTAACTTCGGGAGAAGGGGTGCCTCCTCACAAAGAGGGTCGTAGTGACCAGGCCCGGGCGACTCTTTACCAAAAACACAGGTCTCCACAAAGTCGTAAGACCATGTATGGGGGCTGACGCCTGCCCAGTGCCGAAATTCCTTGTCGGGTAAGTTTCGACACGCACGAAAGGCGTAACGATCTGGGCACTGTCTCGGAGAGAGGCTCAGTGAAATAGACATGTCTGTGAAGATGCGGACTACCTGCACCTGGACNCACTAATACCATCAGGAAATGAAACCCCCAAAAATCTACAATTATATTTCTTTGATACTGAACATGAACTATCTAATCGTTTGTGCATTAACTCAAAATTTAAGGAAGCTCTTGTGCAGAAATTAATTTATATCTTGTCGAAAAACCCATATGGAACTTTTTTCCGTGGGTTAAATAGTGTTGATAATTTAGACGAATATAAAATTGCGTTGCAAGCTGACCCTCTCACTGATCAACGAGTATTTAACAAGCATAATGCGTCTCAGGTTGCTGGAATATGGTTAGAATGTAGCGATGAAAATCAGAAAACAGGCCAACATATACAAGTATATCCAAAAAACAGTTGTCCCAAGATAATTAAACAGTACTTCGGTTGTTATGACCCTTTGCAATACCCTCTTATATTCCCAAATGGGGAATCTGGTTGGCATCGAAACATCAAAAGATTAGATCAAAAACAAAAAAAACTGCATCTTAGACCAACTTGTGACGGTCAAAACACCAATTCCATAGAAAACTCTGCAAGTGCAGAATTTTTTATAAACAATGAAACTCAAGGTAATTTTGATTTAAAAAGAAAATTTTATTACACAATAGTTATGATGTTTTACACTTAGAAATTTGTTTTCTTTATGTAGCTTCGGAAAAAAGCAGCAAACAAAGGGCTACGGTCTCATGTCGTGAACACTACTGTTACAAATTACAAATAAGAAAAAATGATAAGTCATTCTTACTACATATTGGTAGGCTTTTGCAACAATATATAGTAGACANACCAGGGCTTTGCAGTATTTGATTGATCTCAATTCTATATATTCCATTTACTATAGAAGTTCCGAGGGAATTCATTAGAGGAATGTTNCAAAACCGTTTGCGCAATGAGGTCTATAATGGGTTGTTAGATAGTATTACACAAGGGTGTGAAATAGGATCTGATGTTGGAAAACGCGTAATATTACCTACGTCATTTATTGGAGGTCCTAGAGATATGCGTAAAAGATACATGGATGCTATTGCATTAGTTCAACGTTATGGGAAGCCTGACATTTTTCTGACAATAACTTCGAATTCGAATTGGGCTGAAATAAAGTCCCTTTGCCTTCCATCTGATGAAATTCAGAATAGACCTGATTTGATCTCTAGGATTTTCCATGCGAAGCTTCAAGTTTTAAGAGATGAACTATTTAAAAGAGATATCTTTGGGCACATTATTGCCTATACTAGCGTGATAGAATTCCAAAAAAGAGGCTTACCACATGCCCATTTCCTACTTATCTTAAATCAAGCTTCAAAAATGTTTCATCCTGAGGCATTCGACAGAATTGTTTGTGCAGAATTGCCTGATGCACAAACTGAGCCATATTTGTTTTCACTTGTGGTGAAACATATGATGCATGGTCCATGCGGTTCACTCAATCCAACATGTCCTTGCATGAAAAAGAACTCTTGTAAATATAACTATCCTAAAGACTACTCAGAAACCACTAAATTTGGAACTAATTCATATCCAATATATCGTCGTCGAGATGACAAGCATGTTATTACTATAAGGGGTTCACAACTTGATAATCGTTGGGTTGTTCCTTACAATCCATATTTGCTTGCTAAATTTAATTGCCACATTAACGTTGAAATATGTTCAACTATTCAAGCTGTAAAATATATCTACAAATATATATACAAGGGCCATGACAAGATTTTATATACATTACTTGGAGATGAACGAGATCAAATTATTGACGAAGCAAAAAATTTCCAATCTGCAAGATGGATTTCACCTCATGAATCTATCTGGAGCATTTTCGGCTTTGATCTTAACCATGTACATCCAACTGTAATATGCTTACCAGTTCATTTAGAAAATGAACAAGTTGTAACATTTTCTGCCAATCAAGCGTTGCACAGCATTGTCAACAACCCATCATTTAAGAAAACTATGTTAACACAGTTTTTCCATATGAACAAATACAATAGCTATGCTCAAAGCCTGAATTGTTTATATGTTGAATTCCTTGAATATTTTACTTGGCACAACGATTCTAAAGAGTGGGAACCACGTAAGAAAAAAGAAGTCATAGGCCGAATTTTTAGCTGTCGACCTTCAGATTGTGAAAAGTTTTATTTAAAGTTGTTGCTGATGCATGTCAGAAAACCATCTTCTTTTAAAGGATTAAGAACAATAAATGACGTAATTTTCCAACATTTAGAGAAGCGGCACTAACATTAGGCTTAATAGAAAGTGATAACACTGCTGAAATGTGTATTGAAGAAGCTGCTTGCTATTTAATGCCTCATGCTTTGCGACAATTATTTGCTACTGTCCTCGTTTTTTGTTGCCCAAAAAATCCAATTCAGCTTTGGTTAAAATTTAAAGATTTTCTCTCAGAAGATTTTACTCACAATAAATCTCTTACTCCAAAAATGATTAATCATAGGGTTTTAGACATAGTTGATAACTATCTTCATTCAATGGGCAAAAAATTGGAAGACTTCTTTCACACAGATAAGGATGTAAGCTTGCATTTTATCGACAGATTGGCAAAAGATTTACAAACGGAACGTGATATTTACGTACCGGAAGAAGATTTATTAGCTGTTGAACAATTAAATATAGAACAAAAAAATGCTTATAATCAAATCTTATATCATGTTCGTAGTGCTTTCTTTATTGACGGCCCTGGAGATACTGGAAAAACCTTCTTATATAGAGCACTTCTTGCCACAATTCGATCAAATGGTGACATAGCAATTGCGACCGCAACTTCAGGAGTAGCAGCATCTTTGCTTCCAGGAGGTCGCACTTCACATTCGAGATTTAAAATCCCTTTAGACGAAAGTAATACCAAGTATTGTAGCATTAGTAAGCAAAGCACATTAGCGACTTTGATAAAACTAGCAAAACTCATTATTTGGGATGAGGCTACGATGGCTAGGTGTGATGTTATTGAAAAATTCAACGAGATGTTACAAGATATAATGGATTCAAATTTACTTTTCGGCGGTAAAATTATTGTATTCGGTGGAGATTTTCGCCAAACATTACCAGTTATTTTAAAAAGTACAAAGGAGAATATCATAGAATCTTCAATTGTTATGTCACCGTTGTGGCCCAAGTTAAATAAGATAAAACTCCAAAAAAATATGCGTGCATTATCTGATTCTATCTTCTCATCTTGGCTGTTGAAAATTGGTGATGGAGTTGAAATTACTAATGAACACAATGAAATCCAAATCCCATCTCACATTAACATTCAATTTACAGATGATATTACTTCTTTGAACACGTTAATAGACATGGTTTTCCCAAACATCAATGATTCAGATTTAGATTTCTCTGCATTTGTAAAACGCGCCATACTTACAACAAGGAACGAATTTGTCCATGAAATAAATGATGTTCTTATTAACAAATTTCCTGGTGAAGAAACAACGTACTATAGTTGTGATGAAAACACAAGTGATTGTGTTATACCAGATCAAGAGGCTTTATTCCACTGTTTAACTCCTCAAGGGCTTCCCCCACACAAATTAACCTTGAAAATAAATTCACCAATCATATTGTTACGAAATATTAATCCAACAGAAGGACTTTGTAATGGTACACGCTTACTTTGCAAGGGGTTCAACAAAAATGTTATTTATGCTGAAATTTCAGTAGGCACACATGCAGGAAAACCTGTATTCATTCCTCGAATAACATTAGAATCTCCACATGACGATTTTTCATCTATTCCATTTAAAAGAAAACAATTTCCAATTCGTTTATGTTATGCAATGACAATTAACAAAGTCCAAGGACAAACTTTAGATTTTGTTGGTATCTATTTAAAAGAACCAGTTTTTTCACATGGCCAACTTTATGTCGCATTATCAAGAGCTAAGAATATTGCTCAAATAAAAGTGCTTATTAGACCATCAACACCATTAGTTCAAAGTACAAACTACACAAAAAATGTAGTTTACCGTGAGGTCTTGGACGCCGCACATCCTTATTGAGAGGTAAATTCTTATTTTTTTATCTTATTAATATGAAAATATTAGACATAAAAGTATATTAAATATTTATATACACACATTGTAAGGTTTGTTAAGATACAGTTATTAGTTTTATTAAAACAAATTGAATGCTCCTGACTACACGATTTAATTTTAGATTTATTTCTTCACACATATATATAGTCTTAAATTCCACATTATAATGTGTAAATTATGTGTGTTCATTACTTCTTTTTTCCCCTTACATCCAGCTCATTAGAAGACAAATGTGCAACCCTTGTAAATCTAAAACCAGATTTTCGCAACTGGTTTGTGAAAGTATTTTTTTCTGAAAAAACTCCGATTCGCTTTCTCAAATGGGGACGTCAACAAAAACTTGTTTTTGTTGACAAAGAGGTAAAATACATTGTCTTCTTTCAATATCATTTCAGCCTGTAATTGTTTTTTATTTTATCTTTTTATTTCCATAGAATGGAAGTATGCAGGGCATAATTTATGACCAAGATGTTGAGCAATTAGACAGATTACTTCATTTATACAAGACATACTACATCGGGAATGCCAAAATTAAAAAAATAACTAGCAACGCACCAATTTTTGCATCAGCAAAATACCAAATGTTGCTTAGTAGAAGTACTTATATTAAGCTTGCAAATGAAGAAGAGCAACTACCTATCGACCATGCTTACCACCTGACATCTTTTGCACAATGCCCTGAATTAGCGGATGTGTCTACTAAACAAATCAGCTAAGCTCTTGCTCCAATACTCTTTCATAGAATGCAATTACATTATATCCAGATTTATTGACGCATTTTATTTTCAGACTTATTATGCAGCGTGGTACATGTTTTTCCGCAACGGCTTGTTGAAAAAACAAAAAGGAATTTACAAGAATTTGTTATCGTCAATGAAGAGTAAACTCCTTTGAAAAAACACTCGCAATATTATTTGCTTTTCTTCATTTTACAGATAATTGTATAGATCAGAAAATGACATATTTCTTATCTTGGTAGACGCAGGCCATTAATTCTCACCTTATGGGAAGAATTTCTTCAAACCGAAGCACCTTTTTTGACTCAAAATGTTCACACTTTTCCTATAATCTTAGGGATGCGGCTTTCTGTCAATACATTTTACGGTACAGTCACCTCTATTTAATGTTATCTCATACTTAGAAAAAGTAATTTCTTCAACATTACGCATATCATTTAATATATTTTGGTGCATTTTACTTAACAAAGCTTGATTAGGCTAATAAAAATATATTATTGTTGTAGGATTATCAATTGGTACAGTACCAAATAGCACCATTCTGTTTGACCCTCCAATTCAACGAAGTGAACTCCTAAAACAATGGTAATTCATATTCTTTTTATTGGCTATCTTATCCCATAGTTTTAGGATGATCTTTAATGAATCAAGCTAAAGTTGCTACATCAAATGCCCATGCTCCAACTTTTAAATTACAGTAAATAATGCCATTTTTTGTTTGTAATTTATGTATACATTCAACAATTACTTTTACAGACCATACATTCCAAAAAAAAAAAAACCCCTTTATGAATTATGAATATGTAGTTCTAAGCCTACCTGCTCGCATCTTAAAAATAAAATTTATACTCAATTGTTAGGCTTTGATAAGCACATATTACATTTCTTGAATACACTAATGTGGTTGCAAAGTTCTTCATTAAATATTTTTCAGTTTTCGTGTTTAACTTTTATTTTGAAAAAATGTAGTTGAGCCATTTCTTGATGTTTTGTTTGACTACTGCCTGCCACATATACCACCAGGAAAATAAAAAAAAAAATTAAACACTTGGAAACTGTAAGAAATAAAGCAATATATTATTATATGTCTTTGAAACTTAGATTGTTTTAAAAATTGGTTCTTCATAGCTACTTAGATGGTTGTTAACAATTTTAGAAAACTGCCCCCTTAACATTATTATCATGTCTTATGTTAACAAAAGAACTGTGGTAGACTATACCTCAAAATAAGGCAACAAATATCTTCTACAGATCAAATTTACTTTCTAGCTATATTGTATGGCGCTGGCTTATAAACTTCTTAATGAAATTTATTATTTTGTATTATAAAGAGGCTCCTTATTATATCAGAACATCAATGTACCATTGCATCGTTTTAGATGAACTTATAGGGAATAACTAACAAGCGGAGCAATCTGCTAAAGAACTATCTATCTTGCTGACTTCATTTGTTTTTACCATGTGTTTATTTCTGTATTCAAATTTCTTTTTTATGTTCGTCCTATTTCCTATTTCAGTAGAAATAAATAGCTAATATACACCCTTTTCTCTAGGATGCAAGCCAATAAAGAATATATTGAAACTATTGTCTCCCAAAAATTGTATGACAAAGCAAACCAGGAAATAGACCAGCCTTTTAGCTCTCAGATTCGAAAAATCAGCCAGATTTTGAGCTTAACCGATGTCGTAAGTTCAAATCTACTCACCCATTGTTTTACCTAGATTTAGAGTCAACAAACATTTTAAAATGCCAACAAATTTTGTTTTACAGGTGAAATCATTTTGGATAAAGGCTAAGATAAGAATAAAAAACTCCGAGGGCTCTGTCTATTTTCTAGCTTGTCCAGGTTGCTCTAAATCTTGCGGCGCTGCATACAAATATGAGTTCACATGTTTTTATTGCAACCATGCTTTCCCAAGCCCAAAACCGTTGTAAGTAGTAAATATGCTTTGAAACTCTACGCTCGTTAGAACATGGTACCTTAACTATGATATACATATAGGTTACGGTTCCAAGTAGAACTATTTGATGGCACTGGGAATTTGTCTACTTATGTTGAAAACAAAGAAGCAAGCATGTTATTATGTATGTCAGGAGAAGACATAATTGAGGCAGAAGAACATGTATGTTTACTTGCTAACTATTTTTTGTTAATAAAAGCCTTCATATAGTTTCTGAATATTACTTATCTTATCGATCGCAGGGAACACCTTTTGATCCTGATATATTCAACCAGAAATCGAGAGATTTGCAGTTCCTTTTCCAGCTAAGAACATCGTGGAGCAAAGCAAGAAGCAAAACTTTTGTTCGAAACACAGTTATCGCATGTCTGCCAGCATCTGACTCGTCATCAGCATCTCAGAGTTATGAAGACAAAGGATCTTCTTTGAAAGTTCAAGGATTGATGCAAGGTGATGTGGTTGCAGCTGAATCTCAGGAAAGCAGCTCTGCAATGCAGGAAGAACACTTTGAAACAGATCTTAAAGTACAACAACCCAATGCAATAGGTAAAAGAAGATTGGAACGTGGAGAGGTATTAGATGAAAGTAAAAAACATGTAAAACAAGACTGAAAGCCAGATTTTGATACAAAAGTCCAGTATGTACTTTAGTACTTTTGCTTTTCGTAAATATAGTTGCTATATTTTGCTTGTTGTTCATACGCTATCATTTTGTCTAATTGTCATTTGAAATTCCAACTACGTTTTAAAATATACATATACACATCTTGTCTTACATCTTAGTTTTTTACAACCATGCTTTAATTACTAAAATAATTTGTGTCTTTTAAGTAATTTCTTATATTAACATTTATTCTAATATATACGTTTTAAAATATACATATACACATCTTCTCTTACATCTTAGTTTTTTTCAGCCATGCTTTAATTACTAAAATAACTTGTGTTTCTTAATTAATTTCTAATATTAACCTTTACTCTTATATATAAGCTTCTGTGTGGCATTTATACATAGCACTATTAGTCTGAAAACAAAGATGATATAGACGAATATTAAAAAAAATTATCTTTTTTGTATCTTATCTATTCAATTTAGTATACTGCAAGGGAAAAACTTTTTCCCCTAGGCAATAAAAAATCTATATAAAAATACATTCTTAACACTATAAAATCAAATATAACGTATAATTAAAAAAAATTGCTATAAAATATTCATTAAATAATTTCATGTTATGATATATTATATCTAAAGCATTCCTACATATTTATACGATATCAGTTTTTTATTCTCAACTTACAACTAACTATTGTTAAATTATTACTCTAAACCAAGTAAATTAAGAAAAATTAATGATATCCATTTTACTAAACAATTTGACCAGGGAAAAACCCATACTTACAAATACAAAACATGGACTGGATAATGAGCAACGGAGTACATGTTTTATTAATATAAAAAAAACGAGGGGGAAAAACCCAAATGAAGCCTTTTATAATGATCATCGCACAAGTAAACGCTTTAAATTTACAAGTACAAATGATTTAAGCACACAAACGTATATACATACATGGACTAACCTGTAAGACATTACATTTGTTAACATTATATGGGAAAAAAAATTTCGGAATGTCATTTTCCAGTACCTACTGCGTCATGACCTGGAATAAGCGTGCATCTGCGCATAGTGTCGAAAACAAAATGAGAGAAGCTTGCGCGCACCTGCAGAATAAACGTTCGCAAACGCGCGCATTTTCCCCAAGAAAAAACAGAAGCCTGGGCGCTGTTACACGTTAAAGTCGTGCAACAGCACTTCAAAAAATTCCACAAAATACAGAGGTTGGTACGCCACTGCGCAATATGTCCACGAACCAGCACCTTTGTTTTGGAAAAAAAACAACGCACAGAAACATATGCGCAACAGCACAATCAAGGCGCGTATGCGCACACTGTAGACAAAAATGACAGGAATTGTTACGCATCTGCAAGATAAACGCGTGCAAGTGCGGGCATCTTCTCCAAAAAAAACATAGGACGCGCGCTGTTACGTGTTATTCTCGTGCAGTAGCACTTCATAAAATGCCACCAAATACAGAGATCGACACGCCACTGCACATTATATTTACGTTTCAGCGCCTCTTGTTTCTAAATAGTACATACAGAAACATCCGCGCAACAGCCCAATCAAATTGTGCATATGCACGCTCCCTACCCCCATACTTTTACAGAATTAGCCTCACCCTAACGCGTTATAAGAGCGCAGCAGCACATCCTCTCTCGAAGAAAACTACACAAAAAAGCGTTTTCCCCCGCTTTCTCACAATAATTTCTCAACTTCCATCCATTCTTCTCTTCTCCCCCGCCATTACATCACCATCTTCCTACTAACCCTAGAGCTGCGCAAAGCCCCTCCAGGAAGCCCGACCACCGCCCGTTCAACACTTTCTTCAAGATTCCCGTACGCAGCAACGCCTATCAAAACTTCAGATTTGTTCAGCGTCTCCTTCCAGTAACATTTTCTGAGGTAAACCTATTTCCTTTAAACCTTTATATGCGAGATTTATAGGTTTTATGCACCAGCGCCGCTTTTCCCCAAATGTCCAAACACATTCGCGCACCAGCACCATCAAATTGCGCATATGCACACTCCCTATCCTCATATTTTTACAGAAGCAGCCCCGCACTAACGCACTAAAAATGTACAGCAGTGCACATAATTTCCCGTGAAAAAACACACAAAAAAACGTTTTCCCCCTCATTCTCACAATAATTTTCTATCTTCCATCTTTCCTTCTCTTTTCCCCTATAACAACCGTCATTATGCGATATTATATCTTTTAGTTTTTTATATCTGAGTGTTGTTATTCCTTGAAATTGTTTACTAAGAATTATGCCTCCAAAAAAGAAATCCAAGAGGAATGTTGTATCCTCATCTCATTGGTATGATAAACACAAATTCTGGAATACGGAAGCTCAAAGACTTTATGAAAGCACACTAACTCGACCTATTATTCAAGAAAGAGGAATAGACATGTCCAGCCCTGACTATTGTTTAGTGGAGGATATTGTAAAACGAGGATGGGTCGAATTGGCCAAATCACCAGCAGACGTGATTTCAATTGTCAGTGAGTTTTACGCAAATTTACGGGTGAAGCACGAAAATCATCGAGTTTTAGTTCGAGGCAAGATGGTAGCATTTGATTCAACTACCATAAACATGGTTTACGATCTACCAATCTTCGAAACTGATGACTATAGTGAATACATAGCTGGAAATATAGATTATACTATGATGCTCAAGGATTTATGTGTAGATGGAGCAGAATGGAGAACAAATCAAGGAATCCCAGTCACATTAAAAAAATCTGAAATGCTTAGTGACCCAAATAGTTGGGCTTCGTTCATTCTTGCAAGAATACTTCCTTCAACGCACCAAACGGAAATTACAAAAGACAAAGTCGCTTTGGTACATGCTATCACAACAGGGAAATCAGTGGACTTAGGCAAAATTATTCATGGTTCAATACTGCGTACAAGTACAAGTCTAATCACTACTGGTCTGCCTTGCCCACATATTATCACTGAACTATGCCAGCATGCCGGTGTAACATGGGGTCCAGACGAACAAGTTTTAAAAGCTAAAGCGCCTATCATTGTATATCGTGTTAGACGGTTGTATGGGCTAGCAGAAAACATAAGGCGCCAAGAAAAAGCAGCATACGATCAACGTGCTAAAGACCGTCAAGAACCACGACTACTAGCATTGAGCAGAGTACCTCTAAAAGACCGGATAACAAAAATAGAACAAGCCATTACAGCACAACGTAAAGAGCTAGCAGAGCACAAACAAGTAACAACCACATTCATCACTTATATGGTTAATTTTACATCAGTACTTGCACAACGTTTCCCACCAAATACTCCAGCGGATGCACCTTTCCCTCCACCACCACCCTGTTCACCCCAACATCCACTGCAGTACACCTCACCACGCCAATCCATAGATGAAGATATCCATGATGCTGACAATGATGACTTAAATAACAGCTGCTGATGCTCAATATATGAGGTATATACTGTCATTTCCTTTTCTTTCATACAATTTACATAACTAACATTTCATATTTGACACAATATGCTGGGCACAAACAATATAGCCAGATTCCTTAAGGTCTGCTATCAAATGGCAAACAAATAATTTCTTAAATAACTCTAAATCTGTTACTAATTTTTGAAATCCACATTCATGTATACAGCTGCTTACAAGATTAAAATGACTGGTTCACTCTATCATATTAACCAATACACCTCCTTGAAAAAATTATTATAGACTATCTATTAGTAAACCAATCACATATTTTATAACTTAGCATCAAAATTCTTACATTCAATACCTTTTATTTACAATTCCATTACAACTTAAATACACATTAATTGTTTCTTATTTTTAACACTAAAACTCACTGTAATAACACTTAAAATAAAAAACAATATCTAGCTTTTTAAAAACACAACATATGATTCAAATATATTCAATAATATAATGACTAACCCTTATATTGTAAAGCAATCAGTTATGCCCTTGCACTTGTCAACAATTTAAACCATCTAACTTACTTGTGTTGAGGTGGCCAAAAACATTCATACCATGTGTCATAACCCATCTATGACTCACCCTTTTCCAAATGATATATACAAACTTATCTACTCTCCACTATTTTACAATCACTTACCGTACCATTTAAACCCTTTTCTTTCAATATCTAAACATACTGTTTCTAAATCGATTCCAATGGAAAACAACCCATGCTGTGATTGCATTGACTGCACTCAATGTTACTACAATTCTCTATTTCAGAAAGAAGTTGAGGAGCTAATAAAAAGATTTTACTCAAACCCAGTATGGGCCATCATCTTACGAAGAGCACTTAACATGGAATCAAAGCTTTTTCTCCTACTAGACTACGCATCCGACATTGAAAGAGAGCTAGATATCAACGTCATCCGCCAAACCCAGTATGTGTATTAAACAAATACTAAAACAACTATCTTGTAGTCTAGAAATAGTTTAATTCAAAAGCATTTACATTGACCTACTAACAATTATAAAATATATTCTACAAGATCTACATGTAAAGAAGTTGCCTTTATTTTATATTTTTTACACTTACTAACCTTTCCCTGTTACAGTATATAAATAGCTGTATTTCATGTTATTGGCATACCTTTCTTTTACCTAGGTATTATTAGATTTTCTTTCTGTTTTTTCATAATAAATTAAATATTTACAGTTCAGTACCAGTTAATATACTCAAATTTAACTCATCTTATTATGAAATTTGTTTTCTTCAGATACAATCCCACAACCAGAAACGAAAAATGAAGTGCTCTTGTAATAATAGGAACATAACTAAGGTTTTTTTTGCTTTCTAAGTATGTGTTGTCTAAAAACATTAGATCTAATATATGTAAATTATGAAGCTGATATTATATTTAGACTTTATTAATACTTTAACATCAATAATCAGCTAACCTAGAGCTTGTTTCCTAGCTTCATCAAAAATGCAAATATTAACAAAATTAAGATTGTACTAATTTTTATTTATAAACACATAAAAAATTGTTTAAATGTCTACATACTTTTTTCCACACTTCATTATCTAAACAACCTAAAAACTTTTGCTTTTAAGAAATATAAATGTCAAATTTAATTTTTAAAAATCGAATTTATACGTAAAATATATTTATTGCTAAACTTCTGAATTTTTTTTTAACATTAAAAAAACTTATATTCACACGAATGTAAATAAAATATTCACTCCTTATTTTCTGTTAATATGATGAATCATATATGTTATATTTAAACACATACAATCTAACTACACCCAAGCTTAGTAATAGATTTTGTTTGTAATAATTACACTTTTAAACATATTTTATACCTTATTTTTTTCGAAACACCATTATTCAAACAATATATTTCAATAAATTACCTACAAAAAAAATAAAAAAGAAAATAGCTTATATGTATAAACCATACTCGTTATTAAAATTTTAAAAATAATAACTATTTCAAACATATATGAAATATATGATTTTTCCTCTTACCCAATAATTAAACAACCTCAAAGTATCTAATGTTTCCTATATTATATCACACAAAAAACTACAACAATTTAGTTTATATCTACATAATTGTAATGTATTAAAAACAGAACCCATAAAAATAAATATATTAAAATATAAACACAAATTTATCGTCTTTAAAACATAAACAAAATATATCATTTATTACGTTAAAATTTGGGTGAACACCTCAAAAATTTGAGGTACCCACACCTAGTAACTATTGAAAATACCAAACTAGCCAACATGACAACCGACCCACAGACCACGAGTACCTCCGCTGTCATTCCTATAATGCTGAGACCCATATTCGTCATTTCACATCACCCCTCTTTCCAATATATAATCCACCATTCTACTTCCTCTCCGCTTCCTCATTCTACACGCATTCTGCTTCCGCCGGACGAGAAATGGGATTCCCCGTTGGATACAGCGACCTATGCATCCCCAAAACGTTGGTTTACCTGCTAACAGTTCTTGTTTTCTTCCGTAAGCTCGTGTGCGCATCTCTTTCTCTCCTCGATCTGAGGGATCTCCTGGAGCCTCAGGCACCGCGGTACCCATCTCGGCTCGAGCCCGCGGCGGAGCCCAGGTCGGTGTCGGCGGCTCTCATCCGGGAGCTACTTCCGGTGGTGAGGTTCTCGGATTTAAGCGGGATGGAGCCGCCGGAGAGCTGCGCTGTCTGCTTGTACGAGTTCTCCGGCGAAGATGAGATCCGGCGGCTGAGGAACTGCAGGCACGTGTTCCATCGGAGCTGCGTGGACCGTTGGATGGACCACGATCAGAAAACGTGCCCCCTTTGCCGGACGCTGCTTATTCCCGAGGATATGCAGCAGGCTTTCAACGAGAGGCTGTGGGCGGCGTCGGTGGTTTCGGATCTATACGGCGAGAATTCCGCCATTGCCACGGGTTTGTGATTGTATCCATTGTCAAGTGTTCTTGGTATACGTAGAATGTAAATATAACAAGAAATGGGAATTACAAATTACGTAAAATGAGAAGGAAATTATACTTTTTTTTAATTAAATTTTACACAGTTTCTTGCAAAATTGTCTGATTGAGCAATTGGGTTTGGCGGTATCTTGCCATTCGGGTGATGATTCATTGATTTGAGATTTTATTCCAACAATTTTCTTGCTAAAAGTCAATTTCATGGAGAGATTGAGCAGGTCTCAAAATCAGACACAATCAGACACGATACGGTTCAAAAGGAAAAAAAATCAGGTCAGATCAAGTTAGATCCGATAGTTGACCCAAAAAAATTATCGAATTGGGTTAGGTTCGGATCACTTGAGTTGATTCGAAAATTTTAATTTTTTTTTAAAACATATAATGAATAAATATTCTATATATTTTTATATATTATATTTCTAAAAAATATTTTATATTTATATCATAAATTTTCATGATTTAATATTTATTTTGAACATTTTTTATTTTATAAACAATTGTTTATTTGATTTAATAAATATATTTTATTTTTCTATAATTAGACTTTCAATTTAAATCATATATATGATAGAGATTTTGTTATTATGTGTTTAAATTAAAATATTATTATTTTTTTAAATTTTATTTAATTTTCTTTAAAAAATATTCAAAATCGGGTTCATTCGGGTTCGGATTGAAAATTTTTGGATTGAATCGAGTTTGAGTTAGACAATTTTTAAATAATACTATTGTTTAATTCAACCCAAGACTCTTAAAATTGATTGTATTGTCAAAGATTAGGTTGATGAAAAGTAAAAGAATAAAGAATAAAAGTTGAAATAATTGAGATGGCTAATGAAATAACCTTTTTTATAAAAAAAAAATGTATTAAAAGATTTTAAACTGAGCGTCCGTTAACGAAAAAGCAACATTTGGATAGCATGTTGAATTATGGGGACGAGACAAAAGTAGCAAACATTGAGGATGCAACGAGTCCAGAGAGTTTGAGCCAAAATATTAGTCAATTTTAATCATATAAATTAGGTTTATTTTGAGTTTTAATCTTATAATTTGTCGAATTTTAGTTTTAATATATTAATTTAGATTTTTTTGGATTTAAAATTATTAAATCTACTTAATATTGTTTATTTGACACTAATTATTTTTTTTTATGGTTATATGATAAGAATAAATATTATATTACATATATTAAAATCTATCTAAACACAAAAATATATAGACTAACAATTTTTTTCCTTCTCATTTTTAAGTGTTATGATAGTTTTCTGTTCTTTTTTTCTTAAATAAACTTTAATTTATGTTTTGTTTTAGCCACATGTATCGGGTAAAGTTAATATATATGTCAAATAAATTATATTCGGTGGATTGTTTATCATATCTAAAAAATTTATAAACTGTTTTTTTATATAAAAAAAACTATTATCTCAAAAAAAAATTATAAAAAGTCAAAAACGCAAATATTATTTATATAAAATATTTTTTTTAGTTTTTTTTTAGAAAATATTATTTATCATTCATGTCTGCTTACTATTTAGAGCAAACATTTTTTATATTACTCATTCTACTCAATACCTACAATATATTCATAATTAATTAATATATATGTATGTATGTAAGTATAATAGATAGTAATCCTCGTTCCTGTACAATATTTACTGTAATATTTTCTATATATTGTTACGTTTAAAAATTTTATTGGTGTGAATTATATTATATTTAAAAATCAATTAAAAATTGATATATAACAACCGATTATCAGTGCAATCGATAATATTTAAAAAAAAATATTTATATAAGATCTTTTTCTCTACTATAGGGGATAGGTCTCACCTAAATTTAGGTTGTCCACCTAGTTACGGCTTGCATTTATTGAAGTATTGAACTTTCAAATTATTTTCTAAAATTTATTTAATTTTTAGCCAAAGGATGATAGTCCTTAGCCCGAGATCTTAATGTATGATAATATGTAATGATCGACTTTATATTATTCAATGATATTAAACATATCAAAATAATTTAGATGTATGTGAAAAGGTTGAAGCATAACAAGTGGTTATATTTATGAACACATATTTTAATTTACAAGGGTATCTATTTTATTAAATATTATTAATTTTTTATACATTACGACGTTTTTCCTCCTGCTTGTCTTTTGTCGACTCCTTATAAATAAATTGATTATTCTTTAATTGTTGTGAAAAAGTAAAAATTTACGGTAAAAAGTAAAAATCTCAAACTCTCAAAATTATCACACTACCACTTTATAATATTTTTCTCTCAACTCAATTGTGATTTTTTTAACAAATGAGAGATCTATTTATAGAAAATCTTTACAAATAATCAAAAAATAAAATCATCATTACCTACATCATCACACACTAATTTTCAATATTTACAACTTTTATTTTCAACATTCAAATATTCAACATACACATTTTAAATATTAATTTTCAACACTCCCCTTGTGATGATGATCATGATACGATGATGTCTTCATTACGTCATTTTGTACTGCCTCATTAAAAACCTTACTAGGAAAAACCCATTGGGATAAAAACCATAGTAAGGGAAAAAGAGTGCGGTCACGTAAACTCTCCCTCATGTTGATACGAACAATTCTTCACAAATTTCGTAGATTGCGCATCCCAATATTATATGTGCTTTCTGAATATTGTCGTAGGAAGTTTCTTTGTGAAGAGATCTGATGAGTTTTCACTTGATTGAATGTGACGAACATCAATACATTTATTCTTCTCAAGCTCTTTGGTGAATGCGAAGAACTTAGGAGGAATATGTTTAGTTCTGTCGCTTTTTATGTATCCTTCTTTCATTTGAGCAACACATGCAGCATTATCTTCATATAGTATCACAGGCTTCTCGTCGAATGATAATCCGCATGAGATTTGGATATGTTGGGTCATTGATTTTAACCACACACATTCACGGCTTGCTTCATGTAGTGCAATAATCTCGGCATGATTTGATGAAGTTGTTACAAGTGTTTGTTTCTGTGAACGCCAAGAAATTGCAGTGCCTCCACGAGTAAATACATATCCAGTTTGAGAACGTGCTTTGTGTGGATCAGATAAGTATCCAGCATCGGCATAACCAATTATACTTGGATTAGCATCTTTTGAATACAAAAGTCCCAAGTCTGTCGTTCCTCGTAGATAACGGAATATATGTTTAATTCCGTTCCAATGTCTCTTTGTTGGATATGTGCTAAATCTTGCCAATAAATTTACGGCAAAAGATATATCAGGCCTTGTACAATTTGTAAGATACATAAGGGCACCGATAGCACTTAGATATGGTACTTCTGGACCAAGAATATCTTCATCATCTTCACATGGACGGAATGGATCCTTTTCTATGTTTAATGATCTAACAACCATTGGAGTACTTAAAGGATTTGATTTGTCCATATTAAAACGTTTAAGGATCTTTTCTGTATAATTTGTCTGGTGAACAAATATTCCACATTCTTTTTGTTCAATTTGTAAACCCAGACAATACTTGGTTTTTCCAAGATCCTTCATTTCAAATTCTTCTTTCAAGTATGACACAACTTCTTGAATTTCCTTATTTGTTCCAATGATGTTTAAATCATCAACATATACAGCAATAATTACGCATCCGGATGTTGTTTTCTTAATGAAAACACAAGGGCATATTGAATTATTTACATATCCCTTTTTCATCAAGTGATCACTTAGCCTATTATACCACATTCTGCCGGATTGCTTCAACCCATATAATGATCTTAGTAATTTCACAGAATAACATTCTCTGGGTTTTGAACTTTGTGCTTCAGGCATCTTAAATCCTTCAGGGATTTTCATATATATATTACTATCAAGTGATCCATATAAGTAGGCTGTAACAACATCCATAAGACGCATTTCTAAATTTTCAGATACTGCCAAGCTAATCAAATACCGAAACGTAATTGCATCCATCACAGGAGAATACGTTTCTTCATAATCAATTCCAGGCCTTTGAGAAAAACCTTGTGCAACAAGTCGAGCTTTATATCTTACTATTTCATTTTTCTCATTTCGCTTTCGAATAAAAACCCATTTGTATCCAACAGGTTTTACACCTTCAGGTGTAAGGACTATAGGTCCAAAAACATTACGTTTATTTAGCGAATCCAATTCAACCTGGATGGCATCTTTCCATTTTATCCAATCCTGCCGATTTTTACATTCACCAAAAGATTTTGGTTCATGATCTTCATTATCATTTATGATGTCGATTGCCACATTATAAGAAAATATATCATCAATTTCTTCTATATCTTTTCGGTTCCATATTTTTCCAGTATTAATATAATTGATAGAGATTTCATGATTCTCGTCAGTTTGTGGTTCTGACAAAACATTTTCATCATCATGTGTTTCTTCAGGAACATCATTCTCTATTTTGTGATCATTATGTGTTTCTTCAGGAACATCATTCTCTATTTTGTGATCATTGTGTTTCTCTATGAATTTTCTTTTTCGAGGATTTTTATCCTTGGAACCAACTGGCCTTCCACGCTTCAGGCGTTTAATGACATCATGACTATCTTCAATTTGTTTCTTCGGAATTTCAATTCGAGCAGGGGCATTTGCAGCATGTATATATGATTTAGTTACCCCTTTTGTGTCTGCAAATGCATCTGGTATTTGATTTGCTATTCTTTGCAAGTGCACAATTTGCTGTACATCTTTTTCACATTGTTTTGTTCTTGGATCCAGATGTAACAATGATGATACATACCATGTAATTTCTTTTTCGGTATGTTTCTGTTCTCCCCCTAACATTGGGAAGATTTCCTCATTAAAATGACAATCAGCAAAACGTGCTGTGAACACGTCGCCTGTCTGTGGTTCAAGATATCGAATGATCGATGGACTATCATAACCAATATAAATTCCAATCTTTCTTTGAGGTCCCATTTTCTTTCGTTGAGGTGGTGCAATAGGCACATACACCATACATCCAAAAATTCTCAGATGAGAAATGTCTGGTTCTTTACCAAATGCAAGCTGCAATGGGGAGTATTTATGATATGCACTTGGTCTGATGCGAATTAATGAAGCAGCATGTAAAATTGCATGTCCCCATATAGAAATAGGGAGCTTTGTTTTCATAATCATTGGTCTAGCAATCATTTGCAGACGTTTAATCAATGATTCAGCCAATCCATTTTGAGTATGTACATGAGCAACAGGATGCTCAACAATGATTCCCATAGACATACAATAATCATTGAAAGTCTGGGAAGTAAATTCACCAGCATTATCAAGTCTAATTTTCTTGATTGTATAATCGGGAAATTGATTCCTCAATTTTATTATTTGAGCAAGTAATCTTGCAAATGCAACATTTCGAGTTGACAATAAACATACATGTGACCATCTGCTGGAGGCATCAATCAATACCATAAAGTATCTGAATGGTCCACATGGTGGATGGATTGGTCCACAAATATCACCCTGAATACGTTCAAGAAACATTGGTGATTCAGTTTGGATTTTGGCTGGTGATGGTCTTATAATAAGTTTTCCAAGAGAACATGCTTTACATTGAAACTTATTATTCTGAAAGATCTTCTGGTCTTTCAATGGATGACCATGTGTATTTTCTATAATTCTTCGCATCATTGTTGAACCAGGATGTCCTAATCGATCATGCCAATTGGTTAATATTGAAGAATTATCAACTACCATGTTTGATTCAATGGGACGTATATGTGTATAATGCAATCCAGTAGGGAGCATTGGTAGTTTTTCAATCACATATTTCTTTCCTGATTTATATGTGGTAAGACACATATATTCCTCATTCTCTTCATTCATTGTTTGAGTATCATACCCATGGGAATATATATCATTAAAACTCAACAAATTTCTTTTCGATTGTGGTGAATATAAAGCATCATTCATAAAAAATTTTGTACCATTAGGTAACAAAAATTGTGCTTTACCACATTCTTTAATCAAGTCTACAGGAACTGATATTGTATTCACCATTTTTTTTGTTGTTTTTAGTTCCAAGAAATATCTTTTATCTCGGAGGATAGTGTGCGTTGTACCACTATCAGGTATGCAAACTTCAGCTTGTTTCATAGCATTTTCCATATTTGAACTTCAAGAAAAAATGTGCAATGAAATAAAATTACCGACAATACATTTATAAAAATAAAATACAATACAATACATATTTAAAAATTTAACACACGATAAAATATTATCATACAAGTACATGGAAAAATAAAATTTTTTTACATATCTATTCCACCAGCAAATTGGTCATTGTCTGAGAAATCAATCAGAAAATCTCCAGCATCTAAATGAGTTGAATTATTCAAAGTTTCATTGTGTTCAGTAAAATTGGTCTCCTTTTCTTTCTCCTTTAATGATTCTTTATAAAGTTTACAAAGATGCTCAGGGGCTCGACAAATACGGGACCAATGTCCTTTAGTACCACATCTGAAACAAGAACTTTCAAATCTTTTTGAGTTATTCTCATTAACACTCATATTCTCATGATGCCTTTTCAGTGGATGGTTTGGGACGCTCTTTTGAGATGAATTATATAAATAACTATCTTGATTATTTTCAAAACCACGGCCGCGTCCACGACCACGACCACTTCCACGTCCACGACCACGACCACGACCACGACCTCTATTTTGTCCTCGACCAAAATATTGTCTATAACTATGATTTTGGTTTCCAGGTTTACATTCATTTTTGCTTACGACATTTACTTCAGGAAATGCCGTTGAACAAGTGGGTCGTGCCTGATGATTTCTCATTAACAGCTCATTATTCTTTTCCGTCAGGAGAAGACAGGCGATGAGTTCAGAATATCTCGCAAATCCACGCACTCTATATTGTTGTTGTAGAGTTATATTTGATGCGTGAAAAGTGGAAAATGTTTTTTCAAGCATTTCCGATTCTGTAACCTCATGTCCACAAAATTTTAGCTGCGAGATTATTCGATACATCGCTGAATTGTAATCACTGACTTTCTTAAAATCATGGAATCTCAATGTATTCCATTCATCCCGGGCGGTCGGAAGTATAACTTCCCTTATATGTTCGAATCTTTCTTTTAATCCCTTCCACAAAACCATGGGATCTTTTTCAATCAGATATTCACATTTTAATCCGTCGTCGAGATGTCGACGCAAAAATATCATGGCTCTTGCCTTTTCTTGTGATGTGCATATGCCATTTTCTTT
>NC_133314.1:15772403-15810310 GCF_012295235.1 Primulina huaijiensis | reverse complement strand
TTTATAACAAGTTTTTTGAAAAATTTATTTTTATTATTTATAATAACATTATATTATATATTAAATATATAAACAATAAATAAATAAACAATAAAATAAATATTATTACTTTTGTTATCTTTTTCTTCCGTTTTGGAGCTTGGAAAAATATGGAGGACTTTTAGAGCTTCGTGCTGATAACGTGTTGTGAAAAAGTAAAAATTTACGGTAAAAAGTAAAAATCTCAAACTCTCAAAATTATCACACTACACACTTTATATATTTTTCTCTCAACTCAATTGTGATTTTCTTCACAAATGAGAGATCTATTTATAGAAAATCTTTACAAATAATCCAAAAATAAAATCATCATTACCTTACATCATCACACACTAATTTTCAATATTTACAACTCTTATTTTCAACATTCAAATATTCAACATACACATTTTAAATATTAATTTTCAACATTAATATTATTTTTTGCACAATATTTGTGATGATACGAGCGTGTCAGTTGTTATAACAAAACAACACCAAAATTACTGTTAAAATTTAACTTCTACGACTCAAACGAAAATGAATTCTAAACTCGATCGTTCGCTCTAATCTCTTTAACGGATAGAACACCAAAAATAAGTGAAAGATAAGGAAATTTGATGAAATAAATCACAACATGATTGTTTATATATAAATTAGTATGAAATTACAAAAACATAAAATATAATAAAATTCTGTTGAAAACTGAATGAGAATGAAACGTCCACTACTCGTTTTCTTAAAAAGTATTAGAATTTTTTTTATTTTTTTTAACCCTCAATGATTCGGCCGAAACTGTATAATTATTTATAAAATAGTTTGCACCATTTCTAAAAATAAAACAACCACTAACATTTAAAAATACAAAGGAAAATAGTTTGAATCATAACAACATCAATCGTTTGCAACTCTTTAACTTAACAAAATTGTTAAAACTAGCAACCTCTCAAAAACCAAAAATTAATTCTAAACTCGATCGTTCGCTATAATCTCTTTAACGGATAAAACACCAAAAATAAGTGAAAGATGAGGAAATTTGATTAAATAAATCATGATACTCTGGAAAGAGCTCGGGTCATTCTTGGACTCGGACGGAAAGAGAAAACTTAAACGAGTCAAATTCCAATTTGTTCCAAAGAGTAGAGCGTGGATAAAATTTAGACAGGATCCTATATCCCGGACAGGGTCCTATAGCCCAACCAGGGTACTCTCGCCCGACCAGGGTCCTCCAGTCCGGTCAGGGTGCTCTCCCTCGACCAGGGTACTTTCGTCCGACCAGGGTACTCTCGTCCCGACAAGGTACTCTCGCCCGACCAGGGTACTTTCGCCCGGACAGGGTTCAGGTCACTTGACCAATAGAGTCACCATGCATCATTAGCATGATAATCAATGCCTATGACAAGACCCGAATAGTATGGGTCGCCATGCCTACTAACAGATGATAGGACATGGACAGTTGTCAGAGTACAAGACATGGGCAGTTGTTAGTGTACAGGGTATGCACAGTTGTCAGATGATAGAGCATGTGAAGCTGTCAGAGGACATGGCATGAGCAGTTGTCTAATCAGGAACAGTGTCCATGCACTATAATCGAGGTCATCTTCTTCCCTATAAATACCCAGGTTTGCTCATTTAACAAACATGGCAATCTAATGCATTCAATAAATTCTCTCTCTACTTGGTGAACCTTGTACTGACTTGAGCGTCGGAGTGGTTATGTCGGAAACCCTTCCGGCGCCCCACTAACATTATCTTGTTGAGTGTGTGCAGATTGCCTGACCCGAGGTCATCCAACCAGTTCACCTGGGCAGACCATGCCAGAGCACCCGGGCAGACCATGCCAGACCACCCGGGAGATCAGGCCAGAGCACATGGGCAGACCATGCCAGACCACCCGGGAGATCAGACCAGGTCATACTCATCTCATCATGTCAAAATCTTTACTAGAAAAGTAAACTTCTATACTCCGGTATATTACCCACCCAAGCTCACCAAATCTACCGCGGAATCATCAAATCACAACATGATTGTTTATATATAACTCAGTATGAAATTGCAAATACATGAAAATATAATAAAATTTTGTTGAAAACTGAATGAGAATGACTTCTAAATGCTAAAATATGGACCGAAAACATGAAAGATGCTGGAATATTGACACTATAACTATGGAAATATTTGCATAGAATTTGCACATTTGTGCTATTGAATGTGTTCAATCTGACAGTCATACATTTTTTGTTTAGTGATGAGTTTCCCCACTCTTTCCATTAACTTGGCCACGATCTCTCTATAAAACAATTCCCCCCTCCTTCATTGATTCGAATTATTTGAACAAACTAATGGGCTTTTCCATACACCTAGTTTCTTTGTATTTGGGTCAGATTAATTGGGCTCAAATACTTTTGGACCAAACAACTGTCCCTCGCAAGCATTGGCCAATTGTGTCAATATACATGTACATAAATCCTTATCCACTCGTTTACAAGATGAGGCCCAAAGCTGCCTTCTCAAACCTGGATCAAACTTGGGTCGTGCTTTCTCAGAAGAAGATTCTATCGTAAATCCTCAAACAATATTTCATTCCCGCTTCATATTTGGTGATTGTTGATTTGACATTGTGATTGTTGGATGTTGGATGAGAGATACAAATAGGTTTGTATGTGATGTTGTGTGTTGGTTGCTGGAAATGAGTTTTTCATTGTTTCTTATAACTTGGTCTAGTTAAGCCCACTCATTTCACCAATTTCTAATAAAGACATAGGTTGGCTTAAAAACTTCTCACTCATGATTATTTTCTCAATTTATCCCCTCATGGAAACAAAACGCAATCAATCTGATAAAAGTAGCACAACAGCCGAATTCGTCTAACTATTTCCATCCTCGAATAATAAAAAAACAAATATTTATAAAAGTGGCCTTAAGACCCACTTCAAATAAAGTATTGAAACAAAACACTAAATACATACAAAATTGGCCAAAAAACCTAATCTATACGAAAGAAAACTTATAGAACCGCAGCTGCGTTGCATAGTATTCCCATTTTGCTCTACTTTTTTTCTTTTATTCTTCTCTATCTAGGCACGCAAGTCTAACTCTCTGCTCGTTATCTTTATCTACCACACCTTTTAGGTGACCCGGAGGCCCACCTCATGGTTTATCATGCACAAACAAGCAAAAAATTTACACAAGTGGCTGTATAGCCTACTTTATCAATGATGTTTAAAATCCTCAATAACATCAGACCAAAATATATGTACAAGTGGCCCCATGGCCGACTCCCCACATATAGACTATCTTCAGGTAACCAGGAGGCCCACACTTTGGAATGTTAATGTTCACACATTGCATTGATTTAAAAAAGTGGCTGCATAGCCCATTTTATCTACAATATTTTGTATATTCAAGCAATTATAAAAAAATAGAAACATATGTTAAAATGGCCATACAACCAACTCCCTGCTAGATACAAACCTCTATGATCTCTTTACTTACTCCTTCCTTCGCTTTCTTCTCTAATACTTGGAAAGTGTGGCTTTAAATAATGGCAATTTATGCTTCTTTTATGTGGTTGGACATCTAAAATTGACAACCAATATCCATTTCCCTCCATGACCTTATGCACCTTAAATAATTCTTCCCGGTTTGGAGACCATTTGCCCAAATCCTTTTACTTTGTTCCCAAAAGTAGTATTGTTTTCCATATGATTTCCCTTCAAGAGTACTTTTCTTGTTGACTCTCTTATTGTTGATCATTATCACTTTCTTCTTCTATAACAGTAAGACATTATATGTTTGGATTCTTAGTTTTTCTATTTCTTCTAACTCCATGATCATTGCCTCGCTATAATGTTCAGGAGAGAGTTATTCTGTTTTTCCACTCACATTGATGACACTGTGAATTCTAATGGTAAGACTGCATCATAGTCAAACATGACGGCGAAAGGGCTTACCCTAGTTGACTCCCTTTAGAAGTTCTATTCCCCCACAACGTTTCTATAAGGTCCAAAAATAAGATAATGTAACCTAACTGCAAGCGAATCTAGGGAAAGTTGAAAATGACTAATTAAATGGTTTTAATTACATGAATTAAATATAATGTGCATATCTACATGTTTAAAAAGTAATTTTCTACATGAATGCATAAAAACTGTGTTTTAAAAGATTATTCGAGACGCGATAGAGAAAAAGAGACCGGAAACCATATGAGAGAAAATATTTTTATTAAATAATTATTTTTAATTTTTTAATGTGTGATGTATTTTAAATGAAATTTTTGAAAATGAGGCGTTTTAATGTTTTTTAACACGTACCGACAATCAAATTTTGACAAAAATAGTGACGTTTTGAGAACTCGACTAATAATTTCACAAACTTTCCTAAACAAAATATTTTAAATATTTACTAATGGGCTTAATAGGTCTATTATACTAGGTTAATGGATCTAAGCACGCACCTTGTGTTATATATCAAAAAAATAACCTAAAACCCTACCCATAACCCACATAAACTCACGCCCTACCCCTCACAAACACACTAGGACTCTCCCTAGCTGAAACATGGCCACACACACACACACCACTTTGAGAAAGAAAAAACACGAAAATCTTGAAGAAAAATCAGTAAGGTGCATCCCTCATCTCTCCACCAACGTCCCTCGCATTGCTTCCTATAGGGGCAGGGACTTTGCAGCTGTAGGGATGTGTTCGATGATCCTAGGAGAGGCTAGTCAAGGTCTTGGATTGATTGCATGAGGCTTGGGTCGAAAGCTATGGAGGAACTGCAGCTATGGAGGGTCGCGCATGGCTTTTGGGCCTGGCTTGAAGGGTTGGGCTCGTTTGGGGCATTATTCTTGGTCTAGTAGCTTTCTATGGGTTCGGTTTAGGTCCTATGGTCGATTGTTAGGGGATGGAAGGGTTGTCTATGGCTTAGGTTTGAAGAAATTCAAGGTTAGTTAACGTAGGGTTACCAAATCATGCGCAAAGAATTCAGTAGGTGTCCTAGGCTGATCCAAAGGTTTAATGGGCTTAAATTGGGTTGAATATGGTTTAGTCGGGTGTTATTAAGCCTTGGTGCAAATTTGGTAAAGTTTCGAATCAATACGAGTCAAAACTTAGATGTAAATATAAGTTTAAAAACGAATCGAGGAAATTATCGAAAAGATAAATTTTAAGCCTAAGAAATATTTAAGGGAGTGTTTAAGGTAATATGTTAAGTTTGGGATTATTTGGGATGTCGTTTCAAGGTCTAGGGATAATTATGGAAAATTATGCGTCTAAGGATAAAACGGTCATTTTACACCTAAAAATTTTTAGACGTCCTGGCAGTGTCGTGCCCTGAATGATGTAATACATGTTAAAATGTTTATTTTATATGTTTATGAAATTTTATGATGAAACGTAAGTGCTAATAGACATGTTGCATGCTTGGTTTAAAAGAAAATTATTTATATATGCATGAATTTTTATAAGAGATGAAAATATGAAAAGTTGAATGAGGTGAATTGATTGTGACTAATACGATGACACGATGATATGTAAGGCCAATACTCAGTTGACGGGTGAGACTGTCGCTGATGTCTCCGCCGCCTGGTACCATGGTTATACGTAAATGGATCCATCGACTAACAGTTGATACGAAAGTCACAATTAAGGATTTGAATTCATTGAAAGGGACACGTATACGTATATGATGAAAGGAAATATGATATGATATGATTAAAGAAAATATGATATGATATAATTGGATAAAACCGTAAAATATCATTAAATAAATATTTTTTTTGAATAAGAATCGATAAAACACAAGCCACTGGTCAGCTCATCGGACACCTAATCTAACAAAAATAACTTATTAAAACTAGAATTTAGTAGCATATATTTAACAAAATTATAAAAAGACAAAAATATTGAATCAAAATATAATTTTCACGTAATTTAATATCAAATAAAATATGAAAATTTTTATTTGCACTCGATTTCATGTTACATTCCATTCATTTTATGAATAAAATTTATTAATAAAATAAAATACAAATTTTCATTTAATATACAAAAGAATATTGTCTTTTTCTTTAGATGCCTGCGCAGAAGTTTCCTCACATGTGGCAGCCAAGATTACGTCTACGTCTAGTCCACACCAACCAAACAACATAAAAAGTTAAAATAAATTACGCAAATTGGGATTGAAAATGGACATTTATTAATTTATTGTTAAATTTCATTCATAATTTTATAATATAGTTAAAAAAATTTCCTCTTCCAAATAAAATAAATTTTTTTTGCATATTATAAATTTTTGTTTTGTTTTGTTGAAACTTAAATCATGTCTATAATATTTTAGCATAGATTCTTTGGAATAAGTTATATATTATTCTTTGCGTCTTGGATTCTTATTTGGGCTTTTTCTGAACATTTTGAATGATTATTAAATTGTGTCGTGGTTTAAATATTTCAAACTTTTGTTGTTAGGCCGCCCAATTTGACCTTTTTAAACTCAAATTATGATTATTCCAAGAAAAAGTTGATCGATTAGGTGTTTATATGATCGTTTATATATATATATATATAACGTGTGTGTGTGTGTGTGTATATATTCCAACGTTTTTTTTTTACTTAACAAAATGACATAAATTTCAAATAATAAAATATTTTTATATTCTAACAATCTTATACACACGTTGTCTATGTATAAGATAGTTTTTCATTTACAATAATTTTTCGTGTTTACTAGTTTTTGCATAAAAAGATTAAAGATTATATGGAAAATAATAACTTTGGAAATGCCTTTTCGTAGATTTTTAACTTAATTAGAACAATGGTTTTAGTATATAACTTTTTTTAAAAAAATTTATCGTGTTTCATTATAATTTTTTGAATATCATGCAGCTATAATATGGATAATTATTTTTTATTTTTCATCTTTTATAGTATAGTATAGTATAGTATAGTATAGATGCGTGAATTGAATTGTATGGTTTCGTGTTATTCAATTGGAAAAAGCGTTACCAACGAAGCGATTGTTCCAAACAACGCTTTCAAGTCACATATAGTTCCTACCACAATCCGACTTTGATGTTTAGAGGTAGACATCACATGATGCGTTAGGGGATCATGGTGTCGAAACCACCCATTATTTTTATCGCATGAATACAAGGGGAGAGATTAATTTAAGAAAACTGATATAGTAAGTGTATGGAATGCGATGATTATTTTTGTCGGGAGAACGATCGAATCGTAGTGTTTGGACAGTTGTACGGTTTAAAAGATTTAAGTTGTATTGTTACCACCAGCTATAGTTTTTGTTAAAGCGACGAGCGCTCAGTCTTACAATTGATAACAGAGCCAAGGTCACTGGTTCGATTCACATTGATTGTAATGAATACAATTATTAGGAGGGATATTGTTGAAGTGCAATAATTGTCCCTGTTGGAAGAGCGGTCGAATCGTGATGCTTGGGCTGATATACTAATTAAAATATTTGAGTTGCATCATTACCACTGATTATAGTTTTCGGTAAAGCGACAAACGATTGATCACACAATTGATATCAAAGTCAAGGTCACGGGTTTGATTCTCATTGATAGCAAGAAATACAATTATTGAGAGATATATTTTTGGAGTGCAATAATTGATTCTACCGAGAGAGCGATCGAATTGTGGTACTCGAGCTATTGTACAGCTTAAAATATTTGAGTTACATTGTTACTACCAGCTATCACTTTTAGTAAAATTACAAGCGATCGATCCTACAATAAATATTATCACTGCCTTTTTTTGTTTCTTTTCAACACTTTGATATTCTAGAAATCATGCTTTCAGGATTTCATTTTATCATTTGGATTGACTTGTTTGAAATCATGGATGATCTCAAATGTGGTAGAGGTGTTTACCTAAATTTAATCAAGAGATTTTGAGTTTATTTTCTTTTCCTCGTATCAGATATTTTCTTGTAATTCATCACCCAAAGACAACATAAATGCATTTTCAATACACGATATTAATTTAGACAAATGTTATGGCGATTGAGACGATGGGTTTGAAAAACATTAAGAGTAGATCTCTTTTGAGACGATCTCACGAATCTTTATCTGTGAGACAGATCAACCCAACCGATATTCACAATAAAAAGTAATACTCTTAGCATAAAAAGTAATGCTTCTTTATGGATGACCCAAATAAGAGATCTGTCTCACAAAATAAGATCTGTGAGACCGTCTCACACAAGTTTTTGTCAAGTATCAAAAAATTATTTCAAATATATCTTCGAATCAAATCCTTTAATTTAAATTAAATACATCCCATCCGAAGACAATCTCAAATTTTTAAAGTTGCAGACATGAAAATTGCAAAATAACAAGTATCATATCAATCAAAGTTTGGAGACTGAGTCGTATACGACATCATAACACGAATGCGAAACGAGCTAACTTGTGATTTCGCATATTTCATCTCATTTGAAAAACTATGTTCACCTTCAATAGAATTAGCAAGTAAAAGCCACATGACCAATTTAGTGTTTTATTGCTGAGAACAAAACAAGATAGAAATGAATGCCATATAGACTGAGTGAATAGAATAGTATATATTCACCTCATGACCCATTCATATAAAAATTCAGCGCATCAAAATATTGGGTTCAATGCAAAAGTATGAACAAGTTACAAGCTCAAATACAGATGCTGCAAACTAGATATGTTCATCAATCAATTGAGAAACTTACAATAATTCATCAAATATGCAACTATATCGCTATTTAACACGTTCTTCCAAGTTTCAAATATCGACAATAAATTAGTAACAAACCAATCATGCACGCACTGGCAAATTATGGTCTCGAGTTTGTAGTAGAAAGACAAAAAAAAACTGGAACGATCATCACCTCTGATAGCCAGCTGGTGGATAGCCGGCTGGTGGATAGCCGGCAGGTGGGTAGCCCGGGGCCTGATGAGGTGGAGGATAATTGGGCTGGCCATATGCAGGTGGATATCCAACAGACGGGGGATATGGCTGATCGAGACGCGACATTTGCTGGACATTCGGCGCCATCATTGGTTGTGGGCCGAACTTTCCGTCTCGCTTGTCCATTTCGATCTTGTGTTGCGTCTGAAATATCAAGACCAAACAAGCAGTGTTCAAAGATGAGAAACCACGAGCTAGTTAATGTTAACTACATGCTTATGCGACATTTGAATCCATGATTTTGTAGAGATAGTGAAAAGGGCAGAGAAAGATAGGTAACTTGCTTTTAATCCTTTCTCCTTTCAAAGAGTCAGGATTACATTCTTAAGATGCATTTAATGTAGGTGAGTCAAACAGGGTGAGAAGAATAAAAGAAAAGCATAAATCAGAAAAAATATATAAAACACAACAATGCAAACATTTTATTCAAGTCTTTAAAACCAAACCAAAGAATGGCAATTTTCTTAATGTTTTACCACAAAGAATCAAGGACTAAAGAGAATACCAACGTGTACAACAAACAATGTGATGAGTATTTTCATAAAATCCAGTTTTATTTTAATTCACAATTTCTGAATGTTCAGAAAGTCACTTCCTCATTCTCACATCAGATGAAGGGCCAAAGTCAAGTAGTGTTTTTAGACAAATATAAAATATATATTTAATACTGAACGTATTTGCATTTGAAGTGGGGCAATTGCCCTCCAGGTATCCCTACAAGGTTCACCCATATTTCTCGTGTCAAAGTCTATAAATTTTACTGTATCATAATCCACCAAGTAATCATATGAAGTTTGTGCTAACCTGCATGCAAGCGCAAACCCTGCAAAGCATAAAAATATTTAGTTATTTTCGGAAGATATCATTACAACTCAACAACCTTTACCAGAAATCGGATGAGCTAATGCTAAGTTTCTTACGAGCAGTACACCATATCAGAGAAGCAAGACAGTATCTGAGAAGCCTCTGAAAGTTCCTCACTTCCAACAATCATTGCAACGATTGAAAAAATGCAAGCAATTTGTTGGAGGCAAAACATGAAACCCTAAAAGTAAAGAATCAATACAAGATCAAATAGGGTACAAAAACTCAAAGATACAGGCATATTTAGTAGTGGAGACTAGGGTTGATGCGAAAATAGATCCAGAGAGAGAAACTATACAATTATGCAATTATCACATTGCGTCGTCTGTATGTTAAACTCATCTTGCAATAAAAACCTTGTTGATGCTACTGAATTTCCAAAGCATAGGAACACCTGAAATTTTGAAAGACAATAAATAGATAATAAGAATTGGTCTCAGTACATTACTATTAATCATAATTGAAAAATGGCGATTAAAGTGACCGTATATAATGTTTCATTTTAAGATAAAATACCAGTTCTTAAAAACAATCAAAACCAAATTTGGTTTTACCTCTGTGGCAAGGCAAAATTCAGGGCAACGACTTTCTCCACATCGACCACTGCAAGGCATATAGCCAGCACAGCAGACATACCTGTTGAACACACAATTACACTTTAATCATGCAAGCAGTTGGATCCAATAACAAGCTAGCAAGGGAGGAGACTTCAACTACCGAGTCATATCATTGTAAAGGGCTCTTTTCCGAAGCATATAAGATATACACGGTCCACTGCAAATTTTGAAATCACGAAATAAGTACAATTTCATCAGGTCAGTTGACAACACAATAATTTTCAAAAGAACTCTGATATTGTTCAATCAACTCATTTCAATATCATTGATCCATAACACATGAATTCCATTTCACATACATAATGCATAGAAAGCTTCATTTATATCATACAATCAGTCCTCTTTGTAGCACGGATACTCCTAAAAAAAATTTCTAAAGTATCGGACATAAATACAACACAGATACGGATTACGACATAAGTACAATTTCATCAGGTCAACACAAAAGTTTTCAAAAGAACTCTGATATCGTTCGATCAACTATCATTTCCATATCACTGATCCATAACACATGAATTTCATTTCACATACATAATATATAGAAAGCTTCATTTGTATCATACAATCAGGCCTTGATTCAATTTTACATTGACTCTTTAACTATGAGGCACATCAATCAGAATTTTGGTTTACTTTGAAGTAATTTACAGTCCCGTGTTAGCATCATTATATTTCTTCATCAAACCTAGAGGAAACAGTTTTATGCCGACACTAAGCTAAGAATAGCATAGTTATTATCTATGGATATCATATTCAGACGACACCACTGAAGCATGAAAAGCTCAGTCAAGGGACCACCTTGAAATAAAATAGAGGTTTCTCGAGATAGCCATGAACAGATATCCTTAATCAACTGATGACACGAAACAAGACTAATAGGATATAGAAGATCTTATACTTTATTTTCTAAAGCAGATCTTGTTGACACAGAAAGTATATAACTTTAGTTGCGTACCTCTACAACAAAAGTGGGAGCCTAACAAAAGTTCATAGTACCATTTGGACTTTAATTCCAATAATCAATTGCCAAAAACAAAAAACAATATTTACACTATGCCTTAAAAAGGGATTGATTCTGTAAAAAGAAGGCAGTCAGATCGTAAGCAAAAACAAAATAATAAAAGGAATAAAGTTGTTCAAATCATGATAATACCTCTCGAGCATGAGGGATACTGAGATCCATTTCACAGTAAGAAATAATACTCATGGAGTAAGAAACTTTCATTACTCATTGTTCTACATTAACCTTTGAATAGTGGTAAATTTATCACTCCTTAGTCGTGTATGTGCATTAAAATCAATGCAGAACTATATAATATATTTTCTGTGAATGTGAAACCATGCACGGGGAATTAAAATATTCGTGCAAGTCAAAGTCAATCTAAAATCTGGTGACCAAAAAAAAAAGAAGAAAGAAATTAATGTTCGATCCATGAAATTTAAATAAATTGCTCAAAGCAACTCTCTTGTCAAAGACAAGTTTTAATATTGTACTAATATGTCTTACCGCAAAAAACAGCAATTGACTTTTCATCTATTAGGGGAAAAAATATCGAACTTCGAACAAGAACTCAGATCAGAACGCAATAGCAACTTTAATCACCACAAAAACACCAAAAAATCACAGCACAACAAAATCGAAACTCCATTACTCACTCACCACCACAGCGCCAAGCAACAATCTGCAAAATAGAAACCCAACACAAAAAGGAAATCATAAAAAGGTAAAACAGTTACCCATCATTTACAGAAACAACTACATACATAAAAAAAAAGTTGGAATAAAATAAAACATACAGGGAGGATCATTCTGAATGGTGCGCATAAGATCTGTGTGCCATAGGTTCCGGTAGTTCTGCCGCTGCTGCATCTTATCCAAATGTTGCTGCGAGCCCATTTCCGCTGCTTCTCCTTCTCCGCAGAAACTGAAATCGAATCTGAGTTTTGATTTTTGAGCGAAGAAGAGAAAAATCCCAAAGATGGACTGAGATTTCAGAGGAAAGCGTAGAAATACAGCTGGGGATGTGGATAATTGCGAGGCTTCGAAGAAACGACTGCTTTCATAGTACGTTGAATATAAAGAAGTAATTAATTAGCACACAGAATCGGTATTTTAATAAATTATTATAAAATTAATTTTTTTTTTTACCAAACTATAATAAAATGAGAGCTTTTTAAAATATGTGACACTTTGAGAAACAATTCCTCGTATTCTACTATAATTTTTTTTTTTTAAAAAAAGAAATTCCAGACATGTCTTGATATATATGTCTTTGTTTGATAGTACTTTACACTTCCTGATTTTGTCATGTTTTGCATAATTTTAAAAAATACCAGAAAATCACCTTATTTTGGTTCTATATATTTGTTTTTTTGAAATTTTGATCATATATCTTGTTAAATTTCAGTTTTAATCAGATATATATTTTTTTTGTGATTTTAGTTATTTTCCTACATGGCACTGATATGGCACAAATATAACGTTGACGTGGCGTTGACGTGTGTAATGTCACATCAACACTTCCGATGAAAAGGGAATAAAATCGCCAACAACGGAGAAAATACGAGATTAAAACTGAAATTTGATAACATAGAGACTAAAATCACGAAGTGAAAAAAATTACAAGACCAATTTTCTCTTAAATTACTTTTTTTTAAAAAAACATTACTATTTGTTTATCATGAAAATTTGCTGGTGTGTTAGGCACATAATCATGCCAAAGTTTTAAATAATCTGACTTTTACGCTCAAGTGACGTGGATCTCGATTCGATTGTTCGTTCTAACTCCCTCGGTAAGCCACAAAACTAAGATATTAAATGAGGAATTTGATGAAAATTGCATAAAAGAAATTCATGAACAATACCAAAATTAATTGTGCTATTATGAATTGGATTCAACATCTTTTACAACTAAAAATAAAAATAAAAATTGAAGGAATGGGCTAAAAAAACTAATGGAATTATACTACTGATAATTAGAAATAAACGAAATAAGATGAACTTGAATTAATGAAATTTTTCAGAGAGCATTTTGTTGTGATTTTGTACAAGTTGATTGTTGATTTTGTTGTCGAGAGGCTTTCTGATGACTTCTGTCATCTTTTTGTTCAACTCTTCCGAGCAACTTGACCACATTCCACCACGATCGATCATGGATCATGGGTCAACTTCGCCGGTCATGCACACATCATCTCTTTAAACCGCCCAACTCTCCACACTTCATGGAGGCTAATCAAGTGGGTTTTTAAATTTAAATTGGGTTTACACTATTTGGGCCTAACAAATGCCCATCTAGTCAATTTGTCAGATGATCCAATTTGGCTATTTATATACCTTTGCTGCTGACTTTGTCCATTCCAAAATTTTTGCATGAAACCTATATTGTATTCACATTTCTCTTGACACGTTCTGCCTCCCGATAACATCTCACATCCTCCAAGCGAATTCCAACAATGATAATCTTCTAAGCCTAAACATTTTACAAGTTACCAATCCTCAAACTTTCAACCTCAAGCAAACAAATTTACGAGTATTTTCACTTTCCGCATCTTCATTCCTCGATCTTTTTTTTTTACTGCATTCATCCTCCCTCACATTCAACAGTCTCGCTGCGACTCAAGCTCCTCCAGCGGCGTTCCTTTTTTTTTTTGTTCCTGCAATCTACCCCAAGTTCTTCTTTCATCGTGCTTTGCTTCTTCCATTATTCAGGATTTCTCACATCACAACTGTGGGGACCCAGACGCTAACTCGATTATCTTTGAGATTAAATGGATCAACTATATAATATGGTCAACTTTTTTTTTAAAATTGCGCAGCATACAAACAAGTGTATGAATCTATACGACAAGTTATGTAACTTCTTATAGAAATACCAGATCAAATGTCGAATCTACATAGGATCTATCATCAAACAAACTCAAGTCAGACTATACAACTAGGGTTTATCAATTCCACATCAACGTTGTATACACAATCTACAACTAAGCCCGAAATCTCCACGCTAGTCTTGATCTCTTAATCTCTTCGTGACCCTGATCATGTCCCACCTGTTGTCATGCACACATACAGACACAACAACAGCCGGAAACTCCGGTGAGAATAAATCCCAGTATAAAACATGTATACATGCAATACATAAAATCATATGCGTAAGCATAAATCATGTATCAAGAATATGAATCATAATTTATGACACATTAGTGAATACAGATAAAACTCTTGACTCGATTCACATCTAAATCTAGGGATCCCGGTGTGAATAAGACGTAACAATCTCCCACCTACTCTCCCAATCGAGGTGGCGGTACGTCTTATTCCCAGACTTTGGTCCTCTCTATATCGAATATCTACAATCGGAGTCGATCTTCTCCTACGCACATCGATACAACCGAACGTCCAGTAGCTTGGATGATCTGCCACATACTCTCCTATCTCAATGCTTTAATATAGAGCTATATAAAGCAGAAACACCTATCACGGTATAACAATCTAGTATGTGATTTTGGGACAACTCAAACCAAATCTGATTCGAGTTATATCTCCTGATCAAACATTGAATTATACATGTCTTTCTGTCAATCTGATTTTGTCGAAGTCTCGAACTCAAAGCTGTCAATATCAATCTGAAATGATATATCGAATAGGCACAATATCAATAGTCAACTCAACTCAGATCTGTTCTGATTAATACGTAATCTCATTCAATATCGACGGCATAACGGTATAGTCTTGATATTCCCGTCAACTCAGACAACAATAGATATCAACAACAAGCCATAATCAATAGCCAAACTAATCCATAATCTCAGAAATCTGAATAATCTCAATTCAATATCTGAAAAATCATAATAAATTCATAAACAGTCTGTTCTTCAATCTGTTCTCGATTATACGATGTCTAACATGTCAAGAACCTCATATATGAATCATATCCGATTCTGACAATACCATAATTTCAAATCATGTCAAAGCTCGATAAAACTTACATCCAGTTGAAGCTCTCGTCGATAGAAACGCAATACCAAACTCGGATTGAAATTCCAACGGCCGGATCTTGTCCAAATCACAAATCTATGATGCAAGGAAGTTGGAGGATTTCTCAGAAGATCTCTCGACTCTTTTCTGCTGAAAGTGGCTGAAGGATGAAGAAGTGTACATTTTAAATGCATGGCAAGGACACTTGTCTTCTTTTCATGCATATCAGGCGGCGCTCGGGCGCGGAACCTTCTGCCCGAGTACTCAAGTTGTGACACACTAGCGCTCGGGCGGTCATTTTCTACCGCTCGGACGCCAAACGTTCTGTCCGAGAACTTTGCTTGTTATCCACTGGCGCTCGGGCGGTCAAAAACTACCGCTCGGGCGCCAGACGTTCTGTCCAAAGACAAGGCTGGTGGTGCATTGGCGCTCGGCCGGTCATCTTCTACCGCTCGGGCGCCAGATGTTCTGTCCAACATCTTGGCTTGTATTGCACCGACGCTCGGCTTCTCCACTTGAGCTCCTACAATCTCAATACTGTTAATTAACCCGCTTCTGATTACAGTAATTACATTCCGGGCATTACAACAACTGTGTTTATTTCCATCGAGCACATCACCACCAAGTCACTCTCCAGCTTTTCAACAAATACCCAGGTTCAAACGACGTTGTGCCCAGCCACATTAGCTCAAGGATTTGGTAAATTTTCACCATTTTTTCAAGTTCTATCACCAATGCATTAAAATTTCCTCCCTTCATGCTCATGCATTCAAGGTTTTTAATATTTTTTTTGAATGAGGATTGTGTGTTAAATGTTTGCTTTGTGGTTCAACTTGGAACTTCATTGATCGTGAGCTTAAGTTTTTGCTTGGATTATTTTTCTTTGAGTTGAATCTTATTTGCACTTCTTTGAGTCTACAAGCAGGTGCATAAAGAATACCAAATAATAACTTTTAAGAAAAACCAATGCATGGATACTACTTTTCTCAAGCTCATGGCATATTCTGCTATTTCATGACAATATCCCTGAAAATAATGAACTTTATCCTCTACATTTTGTTGATATTATATCCAACTGTATGACATTCAAACTATATCACCTAGACCTTGGAATTTGAGGGAAAAAAACCATTATTTGACTACTATGTTTCGAAGAAAAAATGTCCTCTTAGGCTACTTATATCTTGATGGGTAGATGTTCTTCTTCCACTTTGTTACGTTGCATTGTTATTTGAGCATTCATAGTTTTGTTGATCACCACTCTGTTATTTCTCACCTGGTTCTCATTTATTTTATAAGAATGGCCAGTAAAAGAAATGTGAGGATCTGAGGATTCCAAAGGCCAATGAAAATGAAGAAGCTTGTCTCATAAGAATGTCACTATCCAACTTCAGAGAAACGATCAATCCTAGATGAAACTTTTGTCAGTAACTGAGCACATACACATGCAATTCCACACACATTGAAAAGAATTAAAAAAACATAGACTAGGAATAATAGTTGTATTTTTTTTTTGCACGTGTTTGTCATAGTTTGTCAAATGTCTTTCTAATTTGTAGGCACGGTAAAGTGGCTTGAAAACCAAATTTTGTTCTTGGAAACATGTTAACATTATACTTGTTGCTTGGGATTTGTCTGCATATACTTGTATTTTTGGTATGTCACATTTACATGGGAAATTCTGCTCAAATTTTCTTAAAAACTGAAAAATGGCTAACAAGTCTATTTTCCTCAACATTATATACAAACATGTCAATCAACACAACTTGTTACAAACCACCTGATTTTTCTTACCAAACCAACAGTTAAACAACATATTTTTAACAAAATTCACCAATGCTTCAAGGTGTGCAACAACCGACTCCACTTTACCATCAACTTGGTCAACAAAACCAACAAACACTCTCCCAAGAATTTAGTAACTACAAAAAGTCAATGAGCAACCATTTATATTAATTCACAAATGTTCCGCCATTATCTAAAAATAATTTTAGCAAAGAATGACTTATAAGCCTATTTTCCCACTCTTATAGAAATTCTTCATACACGTTATAAACAAAATAGAGAAAAACTAATAAAAATAGTTGCACAACCTACTTTCTATCAAGACATCACATAGAATGGATTACAAAGATCGAGGAATATCAAAATTTCAGATAGATAATTGTCCAATAACCAGAATTTCATGTAAATATATGCAGGCTCATAAAAATCACACAACCAAAACAAAAGCAAACACAAAGGAGACATAAGACCAGAAGATATCCGTGAATTTCTTATTCTAAATATTTCGATGAGTTCACTCGAAATCAACATGGCAGCAAGGATTTGCCTTCAAATACACCAAACAACACCAGAATCCGAAGCAAAAATTCAAACACATAATCCAAATAAATTCAAAGCTATCTTAAGAATCAAAGCCAACTTATCTTAAGCACGTTGACAACTCTAATTGTCCATCTGAGTACAAGCCACATACAGATCTTTCGATTGCAACTACATTCTTTCTTTTGGAAACTGTATTATGCTTTGTGAACTTTTTCCTCAAGTATCAGTTCCTCATCGTCATCTTTCAACCCAATAAATTTAATTTTGTAACTTCCTTCCTAAATTTTTTATCTTCTTCAAAAATCTCTGTTGAATTTCAGTAGGTGTAAGTGAAAATTTATGGAAGTTTACCACCCACCACTATTCTTTTTTCATTGATTTAGGAGGAATTACTAATTACATGCTCTTTAAATTGATTATTTGAGTAGGAGGATTGGTATTCCTTTGAGTATTCATCTGAAGATGCTTCTGATCCCCCAACCTATATCATGGAGATCTTCCATGTTGAGATTCAATCTTCAACCTAAGCTTATTCCATTGAACTTTGAAGAATGATGATTTGATGCATTGTTGACTTCTATATTTGAGGCGAAGAATCCTCTACCATAATCCATGATCCCCGGTCCTCCGAAATTTGAACCCCCCAGAATATTCTTGACTCCTTGGTTTTATGGTTGATGATCATCGATGGTATTCTTGATTCTTTGGCCTTTTGGTCATGGATCCCCTAATATCATTTACATTTCCCCATCTTTCAAGTGCATTCCTACTAAAATGATGATTCTCTCTGCTTGAACTTTTTGTGTACGTGTCATTCATTTCAAACATCTTATCTTTGGGCACCCAACAATCTTTTATGGATTTCTTGAGGTATTTTTCTGTCGTTGGCTTCAAAAATCATATTACAGGGTATCCAACACTTCTTTATGACTTTCTAAAAGCGATTCTTGTTTTTCATCTTCTGGCACGAGTGTTTTGCATCAAATATAAATTCTTTGGGAATCCAATACTTTTTCATCACATTATTCTTCAATTTTTCTTTCTTTATTTGATTAATCAACATATCATGTTCCACTATTTTGCCTCTCGAGCTATTCACATCATTCAGTAAAGTCTTCGAAACATAAAACTCTTCATCTTTATTCATTAGACCATCATTCTGTGCAAAATCTTCTTTTATATGAACACAGTCTGGATTTTGGATATCATCTCCCACATTTGAGTGACCTGGCAATGCATCGGAATAATGGTACTGATGATAATTTTTTGATGATTCTCAAACCTCGGCATTTTGTTTGTGGTCATTTTTCTACTCTTCCTCGCTATTCTGGATGTCTTTTCCTTAGCCAGAATTCTGCTGAATTTCCACCGATTCTTTCAATTCACTTCCTATAGTAGACACGATATTGCTCACCTTTCTGTCATACAACTTATGACTTTCTCCATATGTCTCATGACACTCAACATAATCAATTCCAATTTCTTGAGTCTTTTCTTGTACTTCGGGTTTGAAGTAACATGAGGAACTACGGGTCCTTCATCAATTTCTTTGGGATGCTCTTTTTGATAATTCACCATGTTTTGAAAGAATCCTCCAGCTAATCCTTCTTTCTCTTCAGTTCCTTGCTCTAGCTCATCACGTGAATCCGTGTTACTTTTTCAGAAACATAATCATATGGATTTGAAAAATGAGAAATCATGTATTCGCCACTATCAAATAGTGCATTCAATTCTTGTGAATGCATCCTTCTGATGTAGCTTTCACGTACATTTTGCATCATTTTCCTTGTAAAAGAAGCTCGAGGAATCCATATTTCATTTCTCGTAATATAACCATATAGATCTCCATGTTCCCAACAATTTGTTTGAGCATTCCATTGATGTAATAAACTCCTATAATAATATTCATCATATGATCTCCATCTTTCCCTGACAAAAGATACCCGAGAAATACACTTTTCATCATGTGAAAAGTCATTATATAAATCTGAAAAATCTGAAATCATATATCATTCTTTTCAAGTATCCACTGAGTATATTCCTTCCGATGGTTCATGAACCTACTGGATTTTGCATAATCTTTTCGTCATTCTTAGTATTTCCCCCTTTTCTTGGCGGCATGTTCTTTCTCATGTGATCGATGTAGGTGAGGGAGCCAGTGGTGGTGATGACTAAAGAGGATAAGCGGTTAGTGGTGGAAAGTATTTATTCGAATCATTCTATTTTTTTGCAACACTGATTCTTTTAATTGTTTGATTAGTAATAAGAAATATTTTTATTTTAAAACTTTAATGAATTTTGGTTTATCAAAACTTTGAGAATGTGTAAGGATCATTATTTGCTTTTGACAGATAACAGTGAGACGCTATTTTTATATTAGCGAAGACGATTTCTTTTCAATTTTGTTGTTGAAATTTTTATGAGTTTTGGACAGCAAGTTGTGAAATTTTACGCAAAATTTTATGTTTAAAAATTGCAAGGTTTCAGCCACTATTTTTATAAATATTATAAATAAAAAAATTTCACAATAAATTTTTTCAGAAATTTAAATTAAAATTAATATTATATTTATTTTATATAGTAAATAAAAATATTAATATATTTATTATTTTATAATTTTTACCAAATTTTTTAAGCTGAAAAATACAACAAATATTCACATAAACATCACAATTCAAAATCTAAAATCCAAATTACATAACCAAATACCGATTACACATAAAAAAATGTTGATGAAATTGATTTATCAAAGACCCGGTTGGTTATTAATAACCTACCGGTTCTCTACGATTTTAAACGATTCGATTGCTTTTTTGAGTTTCAGCACATATCCGGACCGGTAGAACGGGTCAACTAGTCTAACCGTCCGATCCGATTCAAAAAATACTACCTGAGGCGAGTCAAACGACCGCATCATGTGCCTCAAGTTAGGTACGGGACTATTTATGCAGTAATTTAAAATTCAATTTTTTTTGCTGCCGCTGGCTAAAACTTTCATTGCCAAGAAAAAGATGGAAATTTCAAAGTAGAAACTTTGTCTTCGTATAATTGTATGGTTCCATACTACGCAATAGATTGAACTAAATTTAATACCAAGACGTATTGCGTAAGTTATAGATTGTGTTAAGAAGTTGTGGGGCTCATGAAATGTAAATATTAAATAATTTGACCAACTAATATTATATCAAGATATATTTCACAAAGGGTAGTACAAATTTACCAAATTTTAGTATTCTATTAGTCTAAATCCAACCAAATTCTAGAAGTTGCCAAATATTGGCTGACCATTATATGGGAAGCCAAACGAAATTATTTTGGAAAATAATATATTTATTCATATTGTATGCGTTGAAGAAGATAAGTGTGCCTTAATAACAATTTAAAAATCAAAATTCAATTATTTGGTGCATTTTGCAAACTTTTAGACTTATCGATCGGAAACAAACTAATCTCTTTAGAACATATGGCCCCCAAAGTGTAATATCATCATTAATTTATATTTACGGTAGCAGAAGCGTATGTAATTCTTTAATTTATAAAAATAAAAAAAATTATGAATTCAACAGAACAGTTACGGTCCAACAATCTTTTAAATCAAGAATGCAACATGTTTTTTAGCATTAACGTTTCATCATAAAATTCCACAAACATTTAAAATAAATGTTTTAACATTTATTATAGCATTTAGGGCACTGCCAGGACGTCTAACATTTTCCAAGAGTAAAATAACCGTTTTGCCCTGAAACCCAAACTTTTCCAATTTATCCTTAAACCTTAAAACGATGACTCAAACAATTCCAAACTTAACATATCACCTTAAAATACACCCTTAACTATTTCTTAGACGTACACTTAGGCTTCTCGACTAATTTCCCAATTCGTTTATAAACTTAAACGTACATCCCGGTTTTGACTCGTAAGGACTCGAAACTTAACCAAATTTGAACCAAAGCTTAATAACACCAAACCATACCATGTATAACCTAAATCAAGCCCATTAAACCCTGGACCAGCCTAGGACACCTACTGAATTTTTGTCTCTATCTTATCGAAAACCCTATTTTACATACCATGGGTTTCTTCATACCTAAGCCCTAACCATCATGTCCAGCCCCTAACCATTGACCCTAGGACACTACTCATGCCCTTGACAACCTACTGGACCAAGCATAGCACCCCAACCGTGCCCAGCCCTTCAAGCCGTGCTCTAGGAGCCATGCACGACGTCCAGCTTGCGTACCAGCCCCTAGCCTTCGCACCAGCCACCGTGCAGCCACCCTAGGACCCTACTGGACCCCTATGGACCCTACTAGACTGAGCCTACCCAGCCTAGAAGCAACAGCCACTCAACCCTTCGCCCACAAGCCATACGCGCCGAGCCCTTTGCTCCCAGCCCCTTGCCCTTGAACCAACCCTCGTGCAGCCTACCTAGAATCATGGCTCAGCCCTTTTGAGACCCCTGGATGAGCACTAATAGCAGCTAGCAGCCGCCTGCACCTAGGAAGCAAACCCCACCAAAATTCGAAACCCTAGTCTTCCTTAGCCCCAATTTTCATCCATATTCGTCACCCTCTTTGTCCACTCTTTAAACATGCACCTAAGGGTCCTTAAACATGTTGAAAAACACCCCTTCTCATAGTCCTACCATGGAAGCCCCTTCATGCATCAATAGCAAGAGTTTTAAATCATAAAATCTTGAGTTTTGGGCATAACATGGCATAAAAACGAGAATAATACAAGGGTTCATATTTTTTCCATGCAAACATGCATCAAACATATAATATGGTGTGATAGATGAGCAAAAAGAGATTAAGACGTGCATTTGCGTATATTATGCACGGAAATCAACATGCGATACGAGGGACGTTGCTGGAGAGACATGGGAAGAATCCTTGCTGCGTTTTTCCTGAAAGTTCACGTGAATTGCTTGCCTTGGATGTGTGGTGTGTGACTTGGCTGCTGATGGAGAGTCCTAGTTGTTTATAGGGGTGGGGCGTGTGGTTTAATGCGTGTGAGTTAGGGTTTTAGGGTCTTGTTTTTAACATAAAATAGCATGGCAAGGTTTAGGAGCAATAACATGGGTACAATAGGTACATTAAGCTCATTAGAGGATAATTAAAATATTTTGTTAAGGAAAGTTTGTGAAAATATTAGTCGAGTTATCAAAAAGTCCTTATTTTTCTCGAAAATCGATTGTCGGTTTAAAATACGACTCGACGTATAAAAACACCTCAAAACACCTCATTTTCAAAAATTTCATTTAAAATACACCACACATTAAACAATTAAAAATAATTATTTAATAAAAATATTTTTCCTTATATGGTCATCGGTCTCCGTTCCTCGATCGCATTTCGAATAATCTTTAAAACACATTTTTATGCATTCTAACAGAAAATCCTATTTTAAACATGTAATCATGCACATCATAATTAATTCATGTCATTAAAACCATTTAATTAATCCATGGTTTTAAAATTCGCCAAGCGCTAGTCGGGCTCCAGACTAGTGCCTAGAGCCTAGGCCGCCTAGGCGTCTCTAGGCGGATTCCACGGTATCAAGAGACTTGTAAATGGTTTTTAAACTAAATTTTAGCCCAAACTTTGTTAAAATCCAATTGACACCTACTTCATTCCTCCTGCTTAAGTCGGATCAAAATAATAGGCAATGCAAAAGAAATCAAAATAACGAAAAAATTACAATTAGATTCTGGTTTGATTTTTTTATGCATGCATAAGTAAATAAACAAAGAAGATGAGAGTCGCATGTTAGGACAAGCGCAAGCCAACAAATCGTGGTTTTAATTGGGCTTTCAATCCCAAAAAATTAAAAGCATGAGCCTATAATTCTTTCTTATGTCATGTACTAGTTTAATTCGGCTTTCAAAAATTAAAAGCTCAAAAAAAATTCCCAAAATAACTAACGCCTGGGCCCGCCTTGAATGGCCTAGGACCATCTAGGCCCGCCTAAGAGTGCCTAGGCGCCCTTGCCGCATAGGCTGACCGCCTAGAATCTTTTCGGTGTGGTCAAGCGGCGCCTAACGTCTTAGAATATTGAATTAATCATTTTCCATTTTTCTTAGAATTGCATGCAGTTGAATTACGCTATCGTATTTTTTGGACCTTACAAAATATATCTATTTCGAACCGAATTCGAACCTTGAATTTTTCACCACATTCAATTCATTTGCACCCCTAAGTGATACCGATAAATGATATCTACAAAAAATATAGCATACGAATTCATAAATGTGTAACCTCCTATAGATAAATAATGATCAAAGGAAAAACAAGTTGTAAATTTAAGTTACACAACAACTCTTGTACAACTCTTGTGAAACCGTCTTACAGACCAATTTTGTGAAAAATATCTCCAACCTGACCCATGAAAAATATTATTTTTTATGTCAAAAAATATTAATTTTCATTGTAAGTACAGACCGAATCGATCCATCTCATAAATCCTTACTCTTGACTATATCAGTCTGATTTATTTTTTGTTGGGCCAACTTGGAGTAACACGACACGATTTAAGTATATTCTTATTAGTAGGACATTATGAGATGCATCGACATATTTTGCCACTTCATCCTACATTTCCTAATCAGCCCAAAGATAATCAGAGATCTAAATTTATTTAACTAGTAATTAAAGGGTCTATTGGAAAAATATCAACACAAAACAAAGAGGCCCTTACTCTGCTTTTGCTAGATTGTTGGTACCTTACGACCCTTCCCTTTCAATTAATGAAAATTTCTGATTTATGGTTCTTTCTACAAATATATAAGAGAGACAGAGAGAATGCAGAGAAAAAAAATACTCCATACACTAGGGGTAATGTGGCAAGTCAAGATGAGATCAAATATAGAAAGGAACAAACCTACCTTAACGTTTGGCATGACGGAAATAAGTATGAAATGGGATTGCCCAATTTCTTACTTCTGTACAGATGCATAATAAACAAAGCCTTTGCCAATGATGGTTTTGCATTATGTAATCTAAAATCAATCAAATGAAACAATACACTCTGTAGAATTTGAATTGCTAGCAGGGATGACCACCTGTCCCAGGTAATATGTACAAGAAAGCTATGCAACCTTAGCCACAACTTGTTATTTTAGAAAAAAAAAATTTCTTCTTTGAAATCTCAAAATCTTCACAAATTATGGGAAAGTGTAGAAAATCAACATATAAAGAGAGAAAATGAGCATAATAGTGAGGCAGTAAATGGACACAAAACTGAGCCGCTCCCACGAAAGCATCAAAAACTCTAGGGCATTTCTAAGATATAAACTGAAGTACTTCATTACCTACTCTCCTGTGAAAGGGCTAAAAGCCATCTCCTGCATTTAAGAAACATAGAGAAGTTACTAAAAGTGTTTCAGGATAAAGAAATTGGGCCATCAGAAAACATAGAGCAGATAATCACGGTCATGGTGTAGCTATCATCCAAACCTGATCACAAATGGGACAGGCATCGCTTCTTTCCATCCATTCAAGTATACAAGCAAGGTGGAAATGGTGGTCACATCCTGTGATGATTTTTGGGTTCTCTGAGTCATATTCTGCAGCAAGGGTGAAGAAGTCAAATTTCAGTTCTCGAAGCACAAAAATGCGTATGAGAGGAGTTACAAAAGTGGTTTTGCCAGACCTTCAAGACAAGTGGGACAAACATCCTCCTCATCTTGCAAAGATGGAACAAAAGGCTCAACTGACTTCTTAAGTTCTGAATTTTCATTTTCTGATTCCTGTGAAGCAGCCAGATCAATATTTATTTCTGCCTTCCCATCAGAATTCACGCTCTTTAACTTGGTCTCTAAATTTGTGTATTCAACAACAATGGTGTTTGTCATTTTCAAAGCCACTGCCACTTTATTTCCAGGAATTTCTTGATTTGATGGTGGAGCAGGTGGGGGTCCAAATGGTATAGGCGCAGGCGGAGACCGGTAAGTATCTGGGACTGAGGTATCTAGATTTGTATCGACCAAAATCCCCGTAGAGAGAGTAGCGACTGTTGAAATGTGAGGTGATAAGGGTTCATGCTCTTCAGAGACTGGATGCTGCAAGTTAAATCGCCGCAATAGAAAATCAAATTACTTAGTGAAAAACCTACATCAAGAATATCCAAAACAAGATAGTAACTCATAATCACAGCTAAAGAAGAAGGAAGAAACCAAGAGCTAATACACACATAACACATCTGTGTTCAGAGGCAATAGGAAAAATTAACGAGCCTTTAATAATTCGTGCTATTATATAGAATAGTGTAAGAAAGAATTTTTAAAGCAAGGTTTGTTCTACAACACTGAGATGAAAGAGAGAACAGTTGCCTTCATCAGCAGCACAGAAGCACTATCTAAAGCATTCTGAACAAGTCATTGCATTATGTGTTCCATTATTATAATATTGCCACAAATATCACGATGCTGATCCTTTCAATACTAAAGCACAAGCTAATATAAGCAATCTACATTGATTTCCTTTCACCACCATTTTTTCCCAAGCCGTTCACGGTCATCACTCTTTTCTGTTGGATTTGGTGGAGAAGAGGGCGGATTATTATTTGCATTCCAGGTAATCATTTTCGTACAGTGTACTGCGTTTAAGAATAACTAGCACAGAGCACTCCTATGCCAGAATAACTAGCACAGAGCACAGATACTAAATATGTCACTGGCCTCCAGGACAGCCCTATAGCCATTGCCAGATTTCACATGAAGCAAGATTACAATGACACATTCAGTGAATTTTACGTTATTGCAATCCACATTTTGAATAGCAGTGATTTTGACCAAACTAAAGACTTACAATCCAGACCACATTTATCATAATCACCAAGTTGGGATGGTTAACCTAATGTCTACTAGAAAAATGATATTGTTTTCACACACGAGAATTTGAGATAGAATGCTGCTTGAACACAGACATCAAGAAATAAGTAAACCACTGCTTTTACAATTCATAGAAAATCAAGCATTTAGATAAATTTTATGAGGTCTTATTCAACCGGATGAACCCATCGATATTATTAAGATTGATAGAAAAGTGCAATTGATTAGGCAGAGGATATCACCGACGTTAAAGTATGCTGATGTACTGTTCTGTTCAGTACTCTCAGATGCACAGCAACAACAGCAGCCTCCCATCAGTGCTTAAATTATCCTTTCTGTTCACCTGGGGCAACCAGGAATTTGGTCATTGTTCCACCACTATACACATAAAAAGAAACATCATAATATGAGTCGTGAAAAATGTCATTTTGAAATCTGAACTGCGTCGCCCATACTTGGTTAACAAAAATGTACAGTCCAGAGTTAATTAATTAGAAAGCAAAATCATAGTAGCCATAATCATAAACTAAGAATTCTTCCGAAATATAGCACGAAAGAAGCTGAACATTACTAAAACACCAGCATCACATACTGTAGGCCATAGTAGCTTATTCCAACATGCAGATAAAGAGAAAATTTCAAGACCGAGCAAAAATATTTAATCTTATAATTTACCGTAAAAAAACATTGAAATTACCATTGCATTCAATATTTGCAAGAGGATATAGACTTTTTCCAGGTGCAAAAATTACTGCCGCTATTCTCTATGCATTTACCCCGGCACTAACTCAACGCAATTGTCTTGACTACAATGATCATCTTGTTTTTTCTTTGAGTAAAGGCACTACCAATTCTTACAGACCATCCGACTCCACGTCCTTTTGAATACAAAAAGAGTAGAAGAAATATGGATATAGTGAAAGCACTACATCAAACATGATCATAATCGTAGACCTATAAATTCAATTTAGAAATCCCATGACAAAAACTGGTATAAATATAGTTACAATTATTTTCCAATAAAACATAGTCAAACATAAACAAGTGAGCAAAAGTGGAAGATAAAGGATAGTCGAATATGACAAAAACAAGTAAGCAAATATGAACAAAAACATATAAACGTAGGCGGTAGATCACATAAACTTCTAGAATCATAAAATAATTCTAAGAAATAAAGAATGACAATTAGCTCAGCTAAATCATCAGAAAAATACAAACAAACTAAACGAAATTCATCACAGTAAAACCTCAAAAAACAAACAAAAAAACAAAAACAAACACTCGTACCGCACTCAGTAATACCGATTCAATAAAACTAATCGATATGAACAAAAAAAAAACCCATATTACAGATTAATCAGCCAAAAAAATTCAACAAACTAAAAAACAAACAGATTAATCATCCAAATAATTCAACAGAGGAATTCAGTTCAGCAAAAGCAAGAACACGTACAAAAACGCAAACACGTTTACGTGGCCAGAACGTATAACTCGCGAATACACAAAATTATAGACGTGTATGCGTATGTACTATGCATAAATACCTCTTGGAGGCGATGGAACTGACAGGAAGATAATCGAAAACTCTGAGAATACTGAGACTTTGAAAAAAGGTTTAAATATATTGGAATAAATAATTTATTATATTTATATTTTTTTAAATGATTTTTATTTTATTTTATAGTTTTTAATTAATAAATATTATTATTTTTTAAAAATAAAACTAGGAAACTGTTTGGATAGACATTACTTTTATTCACGTGCATTGTATTTTTTAGTTGAATTATTTGTATACAAAAATATTTATTAATTATGTTAACATTCTATATTTTTTTATGATTATAATTATAATTCAAAAGAACATATATCAATAAGGAAATATTTTAATAATTTGAGTAACATATCAACAAAGAAGTATTCTTAAAAAACTGTATTGGTCTTATCTCTTTGCTGTTTAGATCATAATATGTTGTCCGATTTTAATCAATAAACGTGTTTTTCGATTTTTGATAATTTTAGTTATTTTTCATTAAAATACTGATATGACACTATACACATCGTCGTTATGTCGGAGACACATAGACATCACATATGTTCTACATCAACGTTAGGTCGAAAAAAAACTAGCTAACGAATTCTCAATACGTACAATTTGAAATAATGTTTAATAATGATTTGGAAAAGGTGATGAACAATAATGTAGATATTTCACCTATTAAGATCATCATTCAATCTTCAAAAGATGATCACGACTGAAGAGAAATAAAACCAGAACCGAGATTCATGAAAATCAACTCAACTTATTGTCAGTTCACTCTCTATCGCCAGCTCTGATTCGGAGTCGAGGGAGGTTGGGGTAAATTGATGATACTTGCTAACAGCATAGCTCTTATCGTCCGGAATCCTAAAAGTGGAAGAGTCGATAAAAAGGGCTTGCAATTCTTAGTTCCGGAACTAAGAATTGGTTAATGAGACAACAGGTGCTAAGCAACTGCACAAAATTGTGCATACGCTTCTGTATATTCCCGTTATCGGAGGGGTATGTGCAAAATGTCAACAAACAAAATACAAATTGAGTTGCATAAAATTTTATGAACAGATAAAAGATGAAATAAAGGCTACCAAAAACAAGCTATATATCATACATCACCAAGCTTGACTGGCGCGATTATCGTCTGAGTTCTATAAAAAAAAGCCATTACGGCATTACCTTGAAACTGAAACATTTCTAACTATATCAAAGTATCTAACTTATAAAAAAAAAATACATGTACGTCCATTCTGGGTATTGCAGAATAGTCAGTAACCTAAACAATTCACTTTCTATTTTGGGTCAGGTCAGGAAGTACGCGAAAAACGGCCTTCAGTAATAATCAGTCCTGCAAAACGTGAATAGCCAAATATCCCATTTTCCAGTGTCACTTAAGGTCAAAATATACCAAGTAGTAACCGGATGTGTTCTAACTTTATATAGGTAATACCTTCTCTCGTGTTTGCTGCAGCTAACTGACACCAGTCTGCACCACTGGGAAGAAAGACCAGTCGTTCAATGATGTTCCCTCCTCACCAAGAATCTTCTCATTCACCCACCAGTCAGACCCCACTACCGGTTCATCGCAGCGTCCATCTATGTTGTCGAATTTGAACTCTTTGGCTGATCCGAGAGTAATTGTTCTGGTTTTTTCATGATGCGGTCCATTCTCACTGTTGGTCTGAGCTTTCTCGGAGATGCAAATGATAGTTTCTCCAGCTGAACCACCAGTTTCTTCAGTGAACTGTAATGGCTTTTCTTCTCCTCTGCGTTCTACATTCTCAACAGACACTGCTATGGCTTTGGGTGAGGTCATTGGCTCTTTTTCCACACATTGTAAAACTTCTTCGGCCGGTATCTCAAAAGAAACTCTGTGCACAACCACAGTATCATCATTCATCGATCCATTATGTGTATCTGGAAGCGAAGCAGCATCTGAATCTCGGCGCTTCACAAGGCAAAGCTCACAAGATGTAGCACCAGCAGCATCTGGAGTCACTGCACCTGATCCTTGGCGTGATTCCCATCCACAAAGAATGATCTTGTCAAGATCTAATAGTTTAGGTGGATTTCCAGTTCTAAACTCAAGGAAAAAGGGATGTCCACTGGCAAACTCATGATCAGGGAAAGGTGATGTGGTGCCCGAACCAGAGATGCCTGAGCAAGGAGAGATCAAATGGCTGACTGGACTGCCAGGCTGAAGCTGATATGATTGAAATTCATACTGGGATAAAGGGTATCTTTGATCACCTTCACCATTGTGGAGGTTGGGTTCGAGAAGCCGAGCAAAAGGCACCTCAGGAGAAGAAGGCATGGTCAAGTGGACTGATTCTGGGGGAGGAGTATAGGGTGCAGTTGATGGTTCGGTGGTGAAGGTCGAGAAGACTGGGGGTGAGACTAACTGGGTCTCATGCGCATAAGGACCAATTGCAAATATTGAAGCAGGGCCACCAGGAGAATACATTTTTGTAGAGGCAGAAGTGAGAGATAATAAGCCAGTTGGTGACTGAGTTGCAGAAGGTGATTCTGATTGAAGAAATGATGCCGGAGATGAAGGAGGTGCAGCAAAAGGCAGCACTATGGAAGGTGGCTGGGATGGATGTCCAGGTACAGAAGCATCTGCTCCTGCAGCTGCAGTTTCAGGAACTAGAACTGCATGTCCAATTCGATGGCTATTCTTTTGCGATCCAAAACACCAATAAAGGCTCCACCAGCTTCCCCACCTTCTTTTCTACAATAACATAGAACAAATCACATTACATGAGAATGAGGATCGCAATACAGAAATCAATCCGATTTATGAAAATGAAGCCCTTGAAAGTTTACAGCACATGACCATAATAAAAATAAAGCATATGGACACTGGACAGCATTCATCACTGAACCCAAAGTTGAAACTTTATGCAAGATTCAGAAATTCGCCAGAAGTTAGTAGTGTAATTCTATTTTAGTGAAAATTAAAGATAAAATACAAGGCTACACCTAACAGTGTCCACAACCACACTGAAGAAACTTCCTCCCTTTGTCAAATTCTAGTGCACAAAGGCAATTAGACATAGCAGCTCAAAAGAAATCAACTACTATTGTTAAAATCAGAGTTAGGTAAATTCGGTTTAGCTCAGGAGTGTTTTGAGTTTCTTTGTAACCTCAAAGAGTGGTAGAATAGAAAAAAATAAGAGCATCACTGGGGCTACATCATGATACAGAGACTACAGTCCGTATTGAAGTCTACAAAGAATTAAAAATTCTGATTACAAATTACTCAAAAATTCTGCAGCTTCAATAAGTTTAAAAATTTCAGCAATCCATGGGCAGCAACTCTACATGTAAGATGAGTTGTGCTCCAGTGTCAGGTTTATCCTAGCAGATATGGAATTTAATCAAAGCGAGTGCTGGCTGCGAATGGTAAGATCCAGACTGGTAAACCAACCCACAATAAAACAGGTGAACCACTGTGATCAACATTCCTTCTCATTTTGTATCCGTATTCATAAATTAAACAACTATCTCAGGAGAGAAACTTGAATTCTGCTTCTACATTCTTTCGCGATTGATAAACAAATTTTACAAGCTTGGGATAATTTTGAAACCCTTTCTCCTATGAAGAAACTCAGATCACCTTCCAGATATTCTTAAGTTTCCTTTACACAAAACCTGGTTCAAGTCAAAATATCGACGCTCTCAACAACATTCAAGCCTAAAACACGTAAAATTCAAACTTCTCGACAGCAACGACAAATCATAAAACTTAATCATCATATCTCTAATCCAATAAAAAAAACATGAAACTGAAACCAGCATTAAACACTTAACCAAGCGAATTCTAAAACACAACCATCAAACTACAACCAATGTCAAAGGTAAACAAAAAAATCACTAAGTAGCTTTCAACACAAACTAAGCACATAAAACGCTTAAATCATACAAATAATCAAAAATAAACTCTCCACACCTGAAACGAAGCTTGAGGAACGCGATCCTCCAAATATGCGACCGCAGTCGCGGCGGCGCTTATCGTCTCCGTCGCATCCGTTCCATTCACTCCTCCTCTTCTCATTGTTGACCAGATCAATCACACAAAATTTCACTCCAAAAATTTCCGAATGCGTAGCTTAAATTTCACATATTCATCGAACAAAAAACAAAAATAAAACTACCATTGAATAAAGGAAGAGAAAAAAATGCAGTTGTATGTATATGTGTAAGTATAGATTGATTTGGAGGTCAAACACGGCAATGACTTCAAAAGGGGTTGTCAATTGTATAATGATGATTATTATTAGGATCATGAGTAAAATTACATTTCTGTACATTATCGAAATGTCATGAAAGGGCTTCCGGGATGCATTGACTTGCATTCGATTCTGGGGCTAGTATAGGTATTTTGGTTAGGAATTTTTATTAATTGATTTTAAATCGAAAAAATGAATCTAACTTCAAATATGTGAATTTTAAATTTTGATTACTTCCATTTTTTTTTTGGATTTTTAAAATGAAAAAACAAATCGATTTAAATATAATACATGTAAAATATGTGTACTGTCTTTTTAATCATTTGTAATATATTCATCTTCTATATAATCGTGTCACTCATTTTATTTATCTAAAATTCATTCTCTTTTAACATACCATTGAAGACATTTGAGTATGTCTTTTGTGAGACGGTCTCACGAATCTTTATCTATTACACGGGTCAATCCTATCGATATTCACAATAAAAAGTAATATTCTTAGAATAGAAAGCAATATTTTTTCATGGATGACCCAAATAAGATATTCGTCTTACAAAATACGACCCGTGAGACCGTCTCACACAGGATTTTGCCAAGACAGTTTTAGTCATTTTGTTCTGATCTAGCTCTCCTTTCAATGCTTCAAGTGTTGGTACTTAGGTCGTATACAACACGAAACTACGAAACTACGATAATCAAAACCAAATATAATCAAAATAAAATAATTTGATTTTTGGACTAATATACCAACGGTGTCATTGTTTCCCTTTTATATGGTTTTATTTATTAATTAATTAATTGGGACAATAATAAATAAAAGAGATTAAGGGTATTTTCGTAATTGCTAAAGGCCACTAAAATAACTTTTTAAATTAATTAGATGCTTCTTCTTCCAAGCATGATGGCCGTAATTACCAAGAAAACCTTTTTCTTCGTTCTGATCACTGAATGTGCGCACGTGCGCATCGCTTTCGTGCGCACCCCGCGTATGTTTGGGCCCACAGTGAAAATTCTCCCCCTTTACCTGCAACCCAAACTAACTTGCACGGTTGGTTCACGTCTCCTAGACTACTTATAGTTTATTTTAAATTTAATAGATAATTGATGATTGACTATATCCCAATTATTGCATCCAAAAGTTATCTTTTCAAAACTACTATATTAACTTTGACTTTTTTCTCTTTTGATTTCATATTTTTTTTTGATTTTCTATGTCAAATCAATATTTTTATGGTGAAATTTAATTAAACATAAACATTTTTTTTTATTTTTCTTGTCTTACTTGTTGGGATCGAAACCATCTTACTTCCTTTTATTTGTAATGCGCTAAAAAGTCACCAATTTTATGAATCGTATACATGTTTATTGTATGAAATTCAATCATCGTAAAAAAATTAAAGAAAAGAGTGCATAAAACATATTTGATCTCAAAAAAGGGAAATAAAATTGTTTTGATACCAAGTAATAGAGGCGAAAAAATAGCTCGAAAAAAATGCAAATAAGAATAACCAAATTCGAGCGATAAAACTTGCTTTGTATTTTATTCCTAATTCATCCCGATGTCTTGAGATTTTGGAAATGATACGCATGACTGGAAACCACGGGGTGCGATAGAGCCTTCGAGGCTTTTAAGTCCAACTTCGCTTCAACCCTTTTAGCAAATGCTGCAAAAGAAAAGGAAGCAACCGCCGCCGAATCTTCGGGCGAATTCCTCCTTGTTCTCCTCAATCTTTTTTTTACTACTACTATTACTAGAAAAATAAATGTCTAATGCTAATATCTATATGGATTTCCTTTCTTCGCGAGTCATTTCTTATCATTTTGGAATAAAATATCCCTTATCGATGTTGGGACAGCCGATTTAGTTTCAATGCTCATAGCAGCAGTTGCAAGCTAGCAAACAAGTGAGATAGAAAAGTTCAAATTTGGCAATCCAAGAGTCCATTACAGCCAGCGAGCTAGTTTAAGACAGAAGGGCTTCCATTTTTCTTCTTTTTGTTTTGGATCGAGAAAAAGTGAATATCAGGATTTGATTTTTTTTTCAGACAGCTTTCAATATAACATAGAGCTATGCCCTTCTGGATGTCCGCTAGTCAGGAATGGAATGGGAGCGAGTACTAAATAAAGTATACGAGACAAATGAATGAAGTAATAGCGACCAACGAGCTATTGCTTACCTTTGCTTCCTTTCTCGATTTCGGTAGATGGTCTGTCGCTACTCGGCTTGCTGTGTTCAGCAGGGTTTAAGAATTCCATCGCTGAATGAAAACACTTCTTAATCATTTCTACCAACATAAAGCTCGGATGAAATCATAAAACTATATGATTCATCCGAAAATGAAGGTTACAACCTAAAAATATTTGAAGAGAAAACAGTCATCTACTTTTAGGAATCAATAAATCCTAACGATTGATTTTTTCAAGTATTAGTTGAATCTAAACTTCAATGATTGGCATATTATTTAATTCCAATCAAATAGAAATATAGAATATTTATTAAAAGATGATGACTTAAACAACGATCAAGATTAAACCTAAAACTAAATATCATAAAATTGGGTTAAATCACTAAATGTAACACCGTAAGTGTTGGGAAATTTTTTTCAAGTTATTGATCCGAATTCACACCAGATCGATCATCTCCAACTCTTTGAGCAATTGCCAATCTTCATTGTGTTGCAATTCTCTGAACAAAGATATAAAACTACGTATTGGAAATGCAACATAATGAAGATTAAATGCGTAAAGAACACAAGAGACTAGTTTACGTGGTTCGACAATGAATATGCCTACATCTACAGGAGAACAACCATCAATTATATTTCCCTTAAAATTACAACTCAATGCAAAAGAAAAGCGGAAATGAAAAATTGCAGAGAGAAATTTTCCCTTTCTTTGCGTGTATCAATGAGTTTCCAATGTCTCTTTTATATCAGCTTACAGCTGTCAACTGTCATAGTTGACAGTTTCTTTCTGAGTCAGTTGTTCCCCTAGGTTTTGACGAGTCCTTGCAACTGAATTCCTCAGACTCAAGTCCACCTCGACCAACTTGTTAAAAATTAGTTAAACAGTAAGAATTCAACTTGAACTACTAACTGGAACCTTGGCAACATTACACTCTAGTTATATAGAAATATTGAATTTTAATTACTACAAAAAAAAAAAAGCCTAAGAACGTCACCAACATTTGTCCCAAATGACATCAAATATGTCAAATAATGACACGTGTCTTATGTTCGAGACCCCTCAACTACCAATATCGATTGTAATTAAAAAAATAGCCTATTGTTAAAAGTAAAAATTTACGGTAAAAAATTAAAAATCTAAAACTCACAAAATATATTAAACTATATACTTTATAAAATTTTGTCTACTCAATTGTGTTCTTCTTCACAAATTGAGAGATCTATTTATAGAATTTCTTTGGAAATAATCCACAAATAAATACATCATTACATACATCATCACACACTAATTTTCAATATTTACAACTCTTATTTTCAACATTCAATAATTTCAACTCTTTATTTTCAACACTCCCCCTTGTGATGATGATAATGATACAATGATTGTCTTCATTACGTGTTTTTATACTTCCTCGTTAAAAACCTTACTAGGAAAAACTCATTGGGATAAAAACCATAGTAAGGGAAAAAAAGTACAGTCACATAAACTCCCCCTCATGTTAACATGAACGATTCTTCACAAATTTCGTAGATTGTGCATCTCAATGTTATATATATGATTTCTGAATATTGTCGTAAGAAGTGCTTTTGTGCAGAGATCTGATGAATTTTTACTTGATTGAATGTAACAAATATCAATATCTTTATTCTCCTCAAGTTCTTAGGTAAATGCAAAGAACTTAGGGGGAATATGTTTAATTCTGTCGCTTTTTATGTATCCCTATTTCATTTGAGTAACATATGCAATATTATCTTCATATAATATCACAGGCTTCTTGTCGAATGATAATCCGCATGAGATTTGGATATGTTCGGTCATTGATTTTAGCCACACACATTCACGGATTGCTTCATGTAGTGCAATAATCTCGGCGTGATTTGATAAAGTTGTTACAGGTGTTTGTTTATGTGAACGCCAAGAAATTGCAGTGCCTCCACGAGTAAATACATATCCGGTTTGAGAACGTGCCTTATGTGGATCAGACAAATACCCAGCATTAGCATAACCAATTATGCTTTGATTGGTATCTTTTGAATACAAAAGTACCAAGTCTGTCGTTTTTCGTAGATAACATAATATATCTTTAATTTCGTTCCAGTGTCTTTTTGTTGGATATGAGCTAAATCTTGCCAATAAATTCATAGCAAAAGATATACCAGGTCTTGTGCAATTTTCAAGATACATTAGGGCACCAATAACACTTAGATATGGTACTTCTGGACCAAGAATAACTTCATCATCTTCATATGGACGGAATGGATCATTTTCTATGTTTAATGATCTAACAACTATTGGAGTACTTAAAGGATTTGATTTATCTATATTAAAACGTTTAAGGATCTTTTTCTGTATAATTTGACTGGTGAAAAAATATTTCATATTCTTTTTGTTCAATTTGCAAACTAGACAATACTTTGTATTTCTAAGGTCTTTCGTTTCAAATTCTTCATTTAAGTATGACACAACTTCTTGAATTTCTTTATTCGTTCCAATGATGTTTAAATCATCAACATATATAGCAATAATTACGCATCCGGATGTTGTTTTCTTAATGAAAACGCAAAAGAATATTGAATCGTTTACATATCTTTTTTTCATTAAATGTTCACTTAGCCGATTATACCACATTCGGCCGGATTGCTTTAATTCATATAATGATCTTTGCAATTTCACAGAATAACATTATCTGGGTTTTGAACTTTGTGTTTCAGGCATCTTAAATTCTTCAGGGATTTTATATATATATATATTTTCACTTTCGAATAAAGACTCATTTGTACCCAACATGTTTTACACCTTCGGGTGTAAGGACTATAAACCCAAAAACGTTACGTTTATTTAGCGAATCCAATTCAACCTGAATGACATCTTTCCATTTTATCCACTCCTGTCGATTTTTACATTCACCAAAATATTTTGGTTCATGATCTTCATTGTCATTTATGATATCAAATACCACATTGTAAGCAAATATCTCATCAATTTCATTTATATCTTTTCGGTTCCATATTTTCCAGTATTAACATAATTGATAGAGATTTCATGATTCTCATCAGTTTGTGGTTCTTATGGAACATTTTCATCATCATGTATTTCTTTCGGAATATCATTCTTTATTTTGTGATCATCGTGTTTCTCTATGCTTTTTCTTTTTCGAGGATTTTTTATATCATTGGAACCGATTGGCCTTCCACGCTTCAATCGTTTTATGACATCATGAGTGTCTTCAATTTGTTTCTTTGGAATTTCAATTCGAGCAGGGACATTTACATCATTTATATATGATTTAGTTACACTTTTTGTGTCTGCAAATGCCTCTGGTATTTGATTTGCTATTCTTTGCAAGTGCACAATTTGCTGTACAT
>NC_133314.1:15757457-15770797 GCF_012295235.1 Primulina huaijiensis | reverse complement strand
TATATATATAAATTGAATTTCTAATTCTTTCATAAATAAAAATATAAGAATGATCCTAGTAGTTAAATTTTAACACATTAACACGTTCATTTAATATTTTTGTCTCAGTTTAATATTAGCTTATACAGATACATTTTATTATATGTTTGAGCTCGATTCTATCTTTAACGAGCTCAAATCAAACTCGAACTCGATTATATGCTTAACGAGCTCGAAAAAGAGACCGTTAACAAGATGAGCTCTAGTCGAGCTTGTTAAACATGATAAACAAACTATTAACTAACTGAGCTTGCGTTATTTACAATCTTAGTAATTTTGAAACGATCCAAATTCGATCTTTATAATAAAAACTCGAATAGAGATCGAACCAAAAACTGTTCATCTTAACTTGTTCATTTACCTCTCTAATTGCTTATATTTCGAAACATTATTCCATGAAATCTGGCAAAGGTCCTATCTAATAGTCACTGTCATATTTGCTTCAAAATGTAATTGGAGGAAGAAAGAGGAGAGGATTGATTTGCGAGTAAATTAAATTTAAAAATTATGTAAAAAATTATGATTTTCTATATATTTTGCTGGCAAAGTTGTAGCCCCCAAAAATAGTCTAAAATTCAAGATAAGGGAGTTCGGGGTTGTTCAACTAAATTGAAAATTCAGTGCAATTAATGGACTAAAAAACTCCCAATCGATCATATTGACAACAACATTTCTCAAAAGTCAAACAAAATGGAGAAAAATCAAATTCATCCACTTCTTTTTTTAAAATTATTATTATTAAAAAAAGTGTGAGGATTTTTCCTTTTAACATAGAATGAAGCTCAATGTTTACAAAAACAAGACAAAAACTTGTGTGAGACGATCTCACGAATCGTATTTTGTGAGACAGATCTCTTATTTAAGTCATTCATGAAAAAATATTATTTTTTATGCTACGATTATTACTTTTTATTGTGAATATCGGTATGATTGACCCGTCTCACAGATAAAGATTCGTGAGACCGTCTCACAAGAGATCTACTCTTACAACAATACACAATTGCTTGATTGGTATTATGATTATCTTCCTTGAACGAAGAAGAAAACAATAAATATGCACTGATTAAATTGTAGTAAACACTTTCATCAATATATTTATTTGAATAAAATAATAATTGGATATTATTTATTTTTCAAAATTTTGTCCATGATGAAATACGAATCCTTAATCTCAGACAAGAAAAAAGAGAGGATATAAATATGAATAACCACAGATCTTTAAGAGAAGGATATGTAAATTCAAGAAGCCAAACTCTTTGATGCAATCTCGAAAACATTCTCGGAGAGCCCATTTACAGACAGTATCATCTCCAGCTGAGCCTGCCCAGGAAAATAAGGGTAGAAAAATGAATCCTTAATCTCAGACAAGAAGAAAAAGGTAGACAAGAATCGACCCATGTTCTTACCTTTGCAAGAACTTGCCGGTTTTCATCGTATCGCTTCCACCTCGAGAAGGTTGACACCATTCGAGAAGCCGCCTACAGTTAACACAATCCCACCACTTTGTGAAACGATATAGAATGAAATTGTAGCACTGAAGAGCGAAATGGGAACTAAATATCAAGTCAAATCTTCCAGTAAAACTTTAGGTTTACCGGAAGCTTGCTGCGTGAAATTGTCGCAAAGAATGCAAAACTGAAAATAGAAGAAGATTTGAAGTGATATATGATTGAGAAATTTTGTACAGACCTGAGGATTCAACTTGTCTAGCTTTACGACCATTTCACCTATGAATTTGTATCCGGATCCATCTTTCGCATGGAAGTTGACTGGAGATCCACGGAATCCTCCAATCAGTGAGTGTACCTGTATGAAGAACCGAAAAAACCAGTCATCATTCTTAACGACGTCGAAAACTTGAGGTTAGAGGAATAAGTTTAGCTTTGTTACAATTTACAAACCTTATTTGGATTACGTATGTCAAATGCCGGATGGTTTATGAGATTCCTAACATTTTCCACATTACCAGGGACATCCGACATGGCTTGGAGAGCAAACCACTTACTTACAACCTGAAGAGAGTTATGATCGTCATAAAATTATCTCGAAAATTCTGGGAATTCTTAAGATATCCCGGAGGAGAACAAACTAAACTATTTACATTCACAACATTGCAACAAGCGTTCGAGTTAAGAACATAGTATCTGTTATAATTATTAAAACCATAAGGAGAATTTCTGTAAGCAAACCAACCTTAGGGACATGTAGATCAGAATTACCCCAAGACTTCTCAAGACCAAAAAGAGAGAAACAAAACTACTTTGAAGAACGCAACTATGCTTACCAAGAAATCATGCTGCCACTTGTTGTAAAAATCAGCCAAAACCTCATCTCGGATTTGACCAGGTGTCTGTTCTAGAGCTGCCAAAGCTCCAAATTGTTCGGTCATATTTGTGGCCGTTTTATATTCTTCCAAAGCAAGCTCGGTTATCTCAGCATCTCCAAGTGACCCAAGATAGGCTGCAGAAAAGTGGCAAACAAGAGGTTACAAAACAAACAACGAATATTAAAATCAAAAGTTAGGCTTTGGTAAATTGATAGAGATAAAACATACCAAGGGCGATATTTTTAAGAGCACGCCTTGCCATATTCGATTGGTTGAACTCATATTGCTCAGAACTCCTATTGTTTTTCACCTATGAGACATGAACAAGTAAAAATAGGTAATTAATCTTCATAGAAGAAGTGCGGAGGAAAAACGAGGTATTCTGAGAGAAACTAGAGAGCCCCATACCGCATTAAGTAACTCTTCTTTCAATTCAGTAGCGATCTGCTTTCTTATGAAAGTTCTAACCGCATGAACGGCGTCAGGGTCCGCGACTTCCATCATGTCCATGATTTCCCCTTCACCAGGCAGAGTTATAGCTTTCGCAATGAATTCCTAGACAAATCAGAACATCTAAAAACGTCAGCAAACCTATTTCTTGAAAAAGAAAAAATAGTTATATTTGGATCCAAGATTTTGTTGTAACGAGTGCAAAAATGGACAAAATCAATAAAATGAGACAGCTTTTAAATATTGTTGATTCTAGCCGAGTCAAAAAACGAGACAAAGAACAATTAGCAGAAATATTATGGAAAATAATTTTCTTAGCATTTTTCCCCATTGAGTCCAAACTTTTTCTTACCTTATCCAAGCTTGAGTCACCAAGTACGCTTTGGATTCCATGTAAAAACCGGGGACTGAGAACCAATGGTTTGTTTAGCTGAAAGTCTGACACTAGGCTAAGCATCAATTTTCTTGCTAGCACCTGCCCAGCCTCCCAACTAAAAGAGCAGAAACAACATTTCGGATTCTTCAAATTATTTGTAAGTAAATGGATTGTATGTCCAAAATCACATACCGATTGAACTCATCAGAATCATTAGCAAACAGAAAAGACAAATCAGCATCAGTGAGATCAGAATCCATCCGAACAGGAGCACTATAACCCCTAAGTATAGATGGCACTGGATGCTCTAGGATGTCGCTGAACACGAATTCTTCTTCTTCCTGCACACAATCAACAACAATAAGATAAAAAAAATTTGCGGCAACATAAACAAATATTAGAGCATATCATTTAAAGTGGATACAATGAGGTCGAGCAGCTCAAGCCAAATTTAATTTTTCATCTATTTTATAGTTACAGAACACAAAAAGTAGTACATTAACAATTGAAATCTACAAGGATATTATAAATTGCACACATAAATATCAGATAAGTATATAGTCCAAACTAGAATATCACTTAATCCATAGCACATCAACTGAGTGGCGATCCTTGCAACCCTTTTGAAAATAGAGAAGACATATTTACACTCAAATAAATAATTCAGAATTAACCTTTGTCACCCTGAGAACTATAGTGTGTACTGGCTGACCGTTGCTGGTAAAATTTTCCAATTTACCATCATGGTACACAGAGGATAGAGGCATGTCCTTGCCTTTAGAGTCAAGGAGGCCCAACGCTACAGGAATAAACATGGGTTCTTTAAGCGGCTGTCCTGGGGTTGAGGGGACCTCTTGACTGCATCCCAGATCATATTACATCAATAGTGAACAAAGCACACAAGACACTTGCATAACTGTGTTTTCAAAATAATGAACTTTTGTTGTAGTATCAGTCTGCAAATATCTGGTCGGGTCAAAAACCAATAAAATCACCCCAACCTGCATATTTCCACCCCTAACTTTGCTCATAAAAATTAAGGTTGTTTGGATCAAAACATATAATTAGATGAATGGATTTCAACTGACCCGAATAATTGAAAACTTGAGATACGTAATTTATATCCAAAAAGAATTATAGTGTCCGAGGATTTGAGAGGTCTCTCTGGTAGAACTCAAATTGCCCTTAACTTAAAATATTGTTATAGATTCATAAAATCAATAGCAAAATACTAATTACATAAAAATGATCAAACAGGACCTTACCTAAATTTGAGAGAAAAAGTACGATCTTGAGCATTATAAGCAGAGTTAACTTTCAGATGGGGTGTCCCAGCCTGGGAATACCTGCAATTTCCATTAAAATAAAGCTTCTCAGAATCAATCACAAGTGCTTATAAAGTGTTGTGAGCCCAAGTCCAGCAGGCCCAAACATAAAGGAGAGGGAAAGACCCATAATCAAAGCCGTATGTTCTAGAAGGGGAAAAGGGAAGGCAGTTGGGCGAGAGGAATAAAATGTGAGGGAAGGGTAGTAATTCATTCAGTTATATTTTGTTCTTTACTAAGAGTGACACCAGCATGGCTAGGGAAGCATTTGTACAGAGGAATTAAACTCTGGGATTTCTTATATCATTTGAATATAATTTCCATTTCCAGATTTGTTCTTATTCTCAGATATTTTATTTTGAAGTTGAGATACACATTTATTCAAGTCATAACATAAAGAGATAAAGACATTTAAAAACATACCACAACAAGAAATTGGACATGTCAGCACCATTTGCATCCCTCATGGCAGTGAAGAAATCTTCACATGTCACAGCTTGCCCATCATGCCTCTTGAAATACAGATCCATACCCTAAAAGGAGCTCCACAAATGCAATTATATAATTATTGTGGTGTAATATAACTCTAGAAAAAGAAAATATCAAAAAAAGGTGACAGGTTCAAGCAAAAATATTCTTCTTTACCTTTCGAAATCCCGAACTGCTCAACAACGTCTTGTACATCCTCACCACTTCAGCTCCCTGGCAGAAGAAAATAAATTATTGAAACAATGATGACAAGAACATAATTCTACTATTTCTAGAGACTGACAAACTCACCAACAAAATAAAAATAATTAATTAACAAATTAAAGGTCTCAAACCAAACAAGAAAATAGAGAAAGAACCAACCTTTTCATACACCTGTCGGGAAAGAGATGAACAAGATCAACGAAAAAAGAGTTAGTTATTTGTCAAAATGAATGAGATGAAACTGCAACATAAACAAGAGAATGATCAAAGGCTAAGACATACAGTTCCTGCAAGCCAAAGATCAAGGTCAACCATGACAACCAGAGCATCGGTAAAAGGGCCAGCAAAAAAATTCAAACGATCACCAATGTCAGACACCAAAAAAGGGCAGGTTATAATTTGAAAATAATTGGTAATGGACGGAAATATTGTCCCATCCAAGATAGAAAGAAGAGACTTGCCTGTGTAGAAGTTATCCATCTGTTAAGGGGTAAAGCGATAAGATGTCAGAATAATTTCCAAACTATCAGTTGGTACAAAACTTTAATAGCGCACACACACACATATATATATAAAAGAGATTTTGAAGAATGGGAGTGTTGGAAACCTTTATGTAAGAATGAGGTCGCACAGGATGCGCCATGGGACCAGCATCCTGTAAGATTAAGATAAAAGGTAGTGGTACTGTAGCCAAACTTACTGAAACTTAATGTGCATACATAAAACAACATAATGAATGAAGTAATGCAACCAGAAAACTTTTCAAAACCTGAGGAAATTGATAAGTTCGCAACTTTGAAACATCAGCTATCCGTTTTACTGGACGGCTTCCCAAGTCAGATGAAAATTCCTGAAAAATAGACATTGGGTTTTTGATTTTCTTGCTAAATACATAACAAAATATGTGGAGCCCACTCCAACAAAAAATGTATCTCAACCTGATCACGGAAAACAGTGAGACCTTCCTTTAAGCTAAGCTGGAACCAATCCCGACATGTCACTCTGGCATGTTCTTAAATATGAAACTTTGTTTCAACATTGAAATAATTGAAGATGCATACTCGCTATTCTCAACTTACAAATAAAATCACAAAATCCGTTTTAACGATATCAATAAGTAAAAAAATAGAACTTGCCAACCCCAAATGTAGAAGAAGTTAGTAATCTCCATAATATGGTACAGTAATAGTTGGCAATCAAAAGTCACAATCAACTAGTCTAATAATATAAAAGACAAGGAATATAATATTTCCGAGTACAAGAAATACAAACCAACCTGTTCCCCGTCCAATTGTGGAAATACTGGAAACATAAAAATTGAAGGGCTAATTAAAAAAGGTCCTAGTTTCAGTAAAGATTAGAAAATAAAGGAAAAAGAAATGCAAAATTTATACAAAAAAGGCACACCTCGTGCCCAACCACACCCAAAATTGCAGCATAATCTGCATCTGTTGCAGTTTCTGGAGATACCAGGACAAGTTGGGAATTAAAAATCTGTAAAAACAAAAAAATACAAAATTTATGGAAAAAATATCATTAGTATTAAGATTATATGATGCTGTAACAGCTTTCAACATACATTCAAACTCTTGTTCTCCATGGCTCCCCTGTCAATAAGATAAATACCTCAGTAATGTAACATAATATCTATGTAAGTACTGACAATGGGCCCTCAAAAGGGGTGAACTAACATATAATCTGGAACAGCCACGATGTTGAAGAGATCTAGATCATACTCAAGCCCAAACACCTAAGAAGGTAAGAAAGAGAGAAAGAGAGAGGTGGTGAATGTCATACAACCAGATTCAAAAATCTTCCAAAACACTTCATGTAATGTATAGATATCATACATCTTCATCCCATTTCATTGCTGCTTTCAAAGAGTACATGGCATGCGCTGTTTTCGGCAGATCTTGAGAAGGGGTCCAGATTTTAAGTGTGACCTTCTGGCCTGAACATGTAATAAAAGAATCATCTCTGCTCTCTAATTGTCCAGCAACCAATGCAAAAAGATAGGAAGGCTTCTTGAAAGGATCCTCCCAAATTGCGTAATGCTTGCCCCCCTGAAGTAATACAAAAGAAAACGCCAATCAATTTGCATCTAAAGTTAAAATTCATGATCAATTAGAAACAAAGCATCTCACCTCCATCTCTCCTTGGTCTATGAGATTTCCATTAGATAACAATACAGGATACAATAACTTATCAGCTTCAATACGACAAGAGAATTTTGCCATGATATCCGGGCGATCCTAATGTTGCATACAAGTATCAACAAAAAGCTCCAAAGAAACCAAATCAAAGCAAAAGTATCAACATAATTTAAAAGCAACACCTGAAAGAATGTAATTTTCCGAAATCCCTCTGCTTCACATTCTGTGCAGAAATTCCCAGATGACTTGTAGAGCCCCTGCATTAAGACATGACAATAGGCTGAAACCGAGAAATCAAGGAAAAGATATATAAAATAAGTACAAATTAGTACATATAATGTATGAAGATTGAATGTAAGTGTAAAATCCAGGCAGAACCTCCAAGGATGTGTTCTTCTGAGGATAGATTTCTGTGACAGTTTCCATCGTAAATTTTCCACTTGGAGGAGAGCAAACAGTCAGATTGCGTGAGTCCAGATGGAAATCATCCTCCTGGAACAAAATCATTTTTACTATCTTTGGCAATAAGTGTCAAGTAAACGATATTCTTCATTAATCAGGAAAAGACCTAAGATCAGAGATTTGCTAAAAGTGTTTTTTGAGGAAAAAAACAAAGATCACAGGGTAGCTTAAGAACATCATTTTTTGTATGCTATCTTGCGCAAGGTTTAAGAAAGAAGTCCATATGCCACTTACCTTCAGCTCCTTTCCGTTGACCTTCAATGAAATCAGTTTCAGATCAACCCCATTCAAGACTAGTGGTAAAGAACAACCTGTTAGGAAGGCCATTAGATGCTGAAATTATTTCTCAGATTTTTTAAACATTTTGAATTGACCAAAGCATAACTCGGGCTCTGTGATAGAAAAACAGTAAAAAACGATTTAGCTGACAAGTAAATATGAGGTTTTGTATAAGCACCACAAATGGAATTGTAATAGTGAGAATACACCTGAATTTTGGCCCTTTTTATTCAGAGCAACCGTACATGATCCACAAGTTGCAAGTTGATATTTTTATCATAGGAAATAGGATACCATAAGGATTCATTCTGTGATTATTAATTTATCAAAGCTCACTCTTCTGTTTACGGCACATCAAACTGCTTAAACAAGTATAACTAGAGCCATTTTGAACTATTATTCCTTCAACAGTAGATAAGATCATAAGATATTTGAACTATTGTTCTTCAACACTAGATATGATATAAGACAGAAAATTTCAACAAGAACAATCAAAATTTCACATTAAAACTGATAAATACTACAAACCACCACTATATTTCAGAATTGTAGCAAATCCAGTCAATTTCTTGTCTGAATTTCCATCAGACAAACACACTGATGAATGCAATGCCAACGAGAACCAAAAAATGAAAAATAAAATTCAGTAATTACCTTCAACTCTGGGATAGACAACTATTTTTGAAGAAACGGTTGTTTTTTCCTCACCCAAAGTAAACTTCAGGTCCACCTAAGAGGCAAATACAGATATTTTTGCTCAGATTATCCGTGGGTAAACAAACGGGAATTTTTTTACCAATAAAGTAAACGAACCAGAATCAAGATGCGGTTGAGCTTACAGTGTCAAAAAAGTAATCAGGTTGGTTGTAATCCTTCAAAAAGATCTCTTTTGGTGTAGTCATATTAGAAGATTCTTAAACTTGCTTTGGTAGCAGTTCTGTGGCAACTGAGCAATTGAACTTCTGCCCTGGCTATAATCGTCGCACGTTACAACTTTTTGTCCGAGTAAATAAAATATAAGTAATCAAAGTTAAAGAAACAATACATAGAATCATATAAATAATAAGCAGCTCAGAAGAAATGAAAAGGTTTACAGGCAATGAGTTATGTGGTGGTTGATTACTCCCTGCCTTGAAAAGTAGCCTAGTGGCATTAAAGCCTATATGACAAAATTGCTGAAAAATCAGACAAGGCAACCCATACAGGATTGATGTAAAATCAATTAACGAAATCAGAGTTGGAATATACATATTCATGCAAGAAAAACATAAGAAAGCACAATGGCAAATTAAAAAGAACTAAATCACCATTAATGCTGTAAAAAACCCAAAGAAAGGGTAGAACCCTTAAAAAAAGAATCGACATAACAGACAATTAAATGACCAAGTCGGGCATACAAGATCAATCAATGGAATCTTTCTCATTTTTCATATCTGGCGCAATTTTCAAGTTTCGACATGCTTCGTAGCCAAATGATAGACAGAGAACTCGAAATCTTGTGCTAAAGCAAGTGAGAGTTCAAGTCTTCTTCGAGACAAATAATTGAGCACCGATAAAAAAAAAATTTAACATATGAAAAGGTAAACACGCATGCTTCCACAGAGTAACATTACTAAAATAAAGAACATTTGATCAGTCGCAAAACATTTTGTTAATAAGCTATGATTAAAAAAACTTAACAAATGAAAAGGAAAACACGCACGCATCCACGGAATAACATTACTGAAGTATAGAGCATTTTATCAGTGTCAAACATGTTGAAACTTTTCAAGTTCGCAATCTTGATTTTGATGTTAACAAAACTTGTTATTTTGTGTTACTAATAATCTATCGTGCAGAAGCTAGGATCAGTCACAAGCTGTTTACATCGCAAACTGAAGATCCAACTGATCGCACAAACTGAATCAGTCTAACTGTTACGTCAATTGAGTAGTCCAGCTGATTGTCCAGTTGATATGTGGTTCAGCAGGAGAACCGTTGGATCTCGATTTTCTACACGCCCAAACGTAGCGGAAGTTTTAAAATTTTTATTTTATTTTGACAATCAAAATATATTTGATTGGGCGTTCGTATGGTTTTTCAAAATCAAAACATTCATAGGACGTAAGAATTTATACCTTTTGTGAATTAATCACACGACTCCAACTATTCCGGGTTTAACGGAGATAGCTCTTGATGAATCTCTATGAACTTTATTTAATAACTCCTTCTATTAAGTCCACGACCAGAAGATTTGTTTCTCTTTCAAACTACACTAGAAAATTTGAAAGAAGTTTTTACGTTGAGATCAAAAATTTGATAAATGACTCAAATCTCCTTTTCTTGAAGAGTGGCCAAAATATTTGGAGGATTGGGATTTCTTATTCTCGCGAGTCACAATTGGAATTATTGAGGCTAGGTCAATTTTTTTTTTCTTCTTATTTCCTTAAAAAACAATAGCCTTGACCTAAATTCCATAATTAACATTAATGGACTTAATTAATTAATTGGGCTAGTCCAACTAGTTTAATTAATTAATCAAAGTCCATTAATAACTTTAATTATTTAATATGTTGGACTTGTACTCTTACAAGCCCATTAAACATATTCCCACTATATTTAGTTTAATATTTAATAAACTCAACTTTTGAGCTTAACAAATTAAATCTATTATAAATTCAACATTTGAATTTAATATTTAAATTATAAATTCAACTCAGTGAATTTATCACCTCCAAAATTTAATAAACTCAACTTTTGAGTTTAATAAATTAAAATTTCAAATTTTATAAATTCAACTCCTTGAATTTATTCTCTCAAAAATTTAATTATCATAAATTCAACTTCTTGAATTTACAATATCATAATATATATTCAACTTCTTGAATTTAATTTCTCTCAAACGGGAACAAACGATCCAGTACTTGTGTGATCCTCAATGGTTCAGGGATACAGCTAGCCGTGGGTTCACAACTCTTTGTGATTCAGAATAACATTTATTCTTTTTCGGACTTACTCTTGTTAGCCCCATTCTTTTCATCAACACCTTGATCAAGAATGTCAGAACTCATTTCTGATTGCACCCATCGGATCATGGTAGCGTCTAGTAGCATCGCCCCATGATCCCCTAGGTATCACTGATAGTGCCTGTAAGAACCAGTCGATTATGATTAACGTACAGTACGGTCCCTTCATATCATATATTACGATCGAATCTGCAACCATTGGTTCATCGAGGGTTGCATGATAATTCGATAACTATGTGATAACTATAAATAGTGGCATCACATGTACGGTTGGAGAACTCATTATCTAATGTACATCTCATACTCTGGCCAGATATTCCACGCACTATAATTTCATCAGATCACATAGGATATCCACACCCGCAGGTGAGCGGTGAATCCCCGACTACAATGCACTGGCTCCTATATGTGTCGCAACTGTACCCAACCTCGCCACCGATAACTCTCCTAGAGCTGGTAAACGAGTCAAAGCACAGCCCTAGCATATAGAGCCTCAGTGTTGTCCCAGGTCGTAAAGACTAGTAGTGTACAATCATAACCACAGACTTATCCTCTCGATGAATGAAAATCACTTGGAAAGTTCGAGGGAGGTTTTTCGGTATAATCATCATATGACTACTCATCTGCATGTTTGGACATCTCTATGTCCTTACCAAGAAACGCAGTACACAACATCACATATGCTAGTCTCGAACTCAAGCGACCTTTATCCCTGTTTTAGGCGGCTGAATCGACTAGAAACGAATCTAGAATATGCAGTGTTTACAAATGAGTTTCATCATCGAATTACGATTCATTTGTATTAAAGCATAATCAAGGACTTTATCTATGCTGCTTGCATGGGTATACAGAAAAAGTATAACGAAACCATCAAAATATAAATTATATTAAAATAAAGATTATTTATTACACTTGAGTCAATAAATTCACCAGCCAACAGTTGGCTTACAGGGCATCTACTCTAACAAGAACCTCAGAAGCCTGGTCAGCCGAAAGAGTATTCAACTGATGAAGAAACCCAGCTGATCAATTCAATTGAACGAGAGTGAAATCAGTTCAACTAAGGAGTCAACTGATTTCACCAGCCCAACTGAAGATCAGTTCAATTGACTAGTTCAAAGCATCAGTCAGAATCTTTCAGTTGTAGATTTAATGTGAGACCCCGAGAATAAAATAGCTTTGATGGCATTTTGGTAAATAAGTTGAAAAATATTCAATTTATTTTGATTGCATTTTCGTAGATAAGTTGAAAAATAATGAATTAATTTTAAGGGCAAAATGGTAAATAGTGACATATCATTTTCATATGAAGTTCAAATGATTTGAGATTTGGATATGACGTAGAAAACTCAAAGATATAGAAGTTTCATGTTTTGAGTTTTGGAAAATTGAATCGTTTGACCGGTCCAAAATGATATACTGATGTTAAAATGTCAATGGTAATTTCGTAATTAAGTTGAAAAATACTTGATTTTAATTCGATGGTATTTTCGTAATTATTCGATGATATTTTCGTAATTAAGGGATGGCATTTTCGTAATTATGATGACAAGGATGACAATTTCGTAAATAATATAATATAATATTTAAAAAAAAAAGAAAAAGAAAAAAGATAAATGTGAAAACTAGCCTACGATCAGAAAGTTTCGAAGAAAGGTTAGAGAAGAGAAACAGATGAGGTTATAGGGTTTCGATTTTCTTTTCGATCGTGCGACTTATCGGTTTATCCAATCGACGAACCGACTTCAGTTATGAGATCGTTGACACGAGGTCTTCGATTTGAGGTATAAATTTCATATTTTTGATGATGTTTGAAATTCGTTGATTTTTGGAATAAATCCGATAAATTGTTAAATCATACAGAAATTGAAAATTGTTGAATAGTGTATGATTTTAACGAAGTAGAGAAGATTATAGTGATGTTATGTCGAATTTTTCCTAATTTATTATAATGAGGAAATTTTAATCGTTGAATTGAGATTGAAGAATTATTTGTCAGTTATTATTAATTCTGATAAATATATGCGGTAGAATAACCGACAAGAAACTAAGTTTTGAAGTCGGAATTGAATTATGCTATAATTTGAATTTGATATGAATTTTAAAGTTTCAAAAGATATTTGAAACCTCTATTGTTGATATTGAATGATGTTATTGATTGAAGTGAGTATGTTATTGATGTATATAGATTATTATACTGATATCTTCAAGCTACATCGACTGGAACGAAGA
>NC_133314.1:15753722-15756072 GCF_012295235.1 Primulina huaijiensis | reverse complement strand
ATTGCATTGTAATAACGATTAGGAGCTAAGGGCCCCACACGGAGTGGTATCAGAGCATAGCTGGGAATGCTCGATTGAGTCTTGTGTACACTTGAATAGGCACAAATGAATTGTACGTTTGTGTTTGAATTATTTGTATTACTTGCTCTTACTTGATTTGATTTGAGTAAGTATCTGATGAGATTGATGATATGAGATGGTGATGATGTGAAATTGATATGAAATGTGATATTCATCTTTTGATTTGTAGATGGATCCCACAAATGAAACTGCGAGTAGCAGTACTGAGAGAATAGTTGGACAATTTGAAGGGTTGTCCATGGATGTAGTAATGGCTCGATTCCAGGATTTGAAACCACCGAGGTTCTTTGGCACTGAGAGTGCAGAAAGAGCAGAGGTCTGGTTGAAAGATATCGAGCACTTGTTTAATATCGTTGAATATTCCAAGGCTCGGAGACTGAAACTTGCTTTGTATCAGCTGAAAGATCGAGCTAAATCTTGGTGGGAAGCCGCTGAGATTGGATTGAAAGAGGTCGGGATAGAAGTCACATGGGATGTCTTCAAGGCCCAGTTTTTGGAGCAGTATTCTCCTCCTTCTTATTATACTGCTCAGGAGAATGAATTCAATAGTCTGCAGCAGGGAACGATGACTGTTGCGGAATATGCTTCAAAATTTTCTACTCTGTTGAAGTATGCACCTCACGTAGCCGGGAATGCGAGGGCAAAATATAACAGGTTTGTAAATGGTTTACATCCTGCTTTATATACTTTTGTTGTTTCTGGATTGCTTACCAGCTACGCAGAGGCAGTTGAACGAGCCAAGGCAGCCGAGGCTGGACTCAGGAGAGGAGGTCCACAGTATACTCCTCCACCACCAGTGTCAGCTCAGCAGCCTGCATTGCGTCCAAGGGGTGAGAAGTTCAAGAAGACTGGTTCTGTTTCTTCGTCTTCTTCGAGTTAGAGTGGATCCCAGAGAGGGAGTCCCGTGATTGCTCCTTATTGTAGTTACTGTGGAGGCAAACATACTATCGAACAGTGTCGAGGTATGTTTGGTACTTGTTATCATTGTGGACAGGAAGGCCATTTCTCTCGTGTATGTCCGAATAGGGGTACGACTTCTGCCCAACCACAGCCAGGATTTAGAGGTGGCCCCAGTATGATGAGACCTACTGTTCCTGTGCCCTCTTTTCAGTAGTCGAATGTTCCACGATATCGAGGACCGAGTGGTCAGAGTGCCCAAGTCCCTCCTCAAGTTCGAGTGTATGCTATGACCGAGGATCAGGCGAAAGAAGCTCCTGGTGGTGTGATTGCAGGTATTTGCACGTTTTGCGATTATCCTGCACGTGTTTTATTTGATACAGGAGCATCTCATTCATTCATATCTCATGCATTTGTTGCATCTCACGATATTGAGTGTACCCCGTTGTACGATACTTTGTCGATAGCCACGCCAGCAGGGAAGATTATTTTGTCTGAGCAAGTTGTGCATAATTGTGTATTGATATATGAGGATAATGTGATGNTCCAAAATGATATACTGATGTTAAAATGTCAATGGTAATTTCGTAATTAAGTTGAAAAATACTTGATTTTAATTCGATGGTATTTTCGTAATTATTCGATGATATTTTCGTAATTAAGGGATGGCATTTTCGTAATTATGATGACAAGGATGACAATTTCGTAAATAATATAATATAATATTTAAAAAAAAAAGAAAAAGAAAAAAGATAAATGTGAAAACTAGCCTACGATCAGAAAGTTTCGAAGAAAGGTTAGAGAAGAGAAACAGATGAGGTTATAGGGTTTCGATTTTCTTTTCGATCGTGCGACTTATCGGTTTATCCAATCGACGAACCGACTTCAGTTATGAGATCGTTGACACGAGGTCTTCGATTTGAGGTATAAATTTCATATTTTTGATGATGTTTGAAATTCGTTGATTTTTGGAATAAATCCGATAAATTGTTAAATCATACAGAAATTGAAAATTGTTGAATAGTGTATGATTTTAACGAAGTAGAGAAGATTATAGTGATGTTATGTCGAATTTTTCCTAATTTATTATAATGAGGAAATTTTAATCGTTGAATTGAGATTGAAGAATTATTTGTCAGTTATTATTAATTCTGATAAATATATGCGGTAGAATAACCGACAAGAAACTAAGTTTTGAAGTCGGAATTGAATTATGCTATAATTTGAATTTGATATGAATTTTAAAGTTTCAAAAGATATTTGAAACCTCTATTGTTGATATTGAATGATGTTATTGATTGAAGTGAGTATGTTATTGATGTATATAGATTATTATACTGATATCTTCAAGCTACATCGACTGGAACGAAGA